>NW_022985201.1:490978-528055 GCF_010093535.1 Lindgomyces ingoldianus
TTGCAGCAAATTGCAGCATGTTGCAAGCTGGTCGCGCATAGGGCAAGTGCGCGAGGGACTCGGATCGGCAAAACAAAAAGCCGAGCAACACGAGTAGAGCAGAAAAAGGATCGATAAATCAATACAATCAATCATCATCCCATACATCATATCCAAACCCATCATTCATCTCAGGAAGCCCAGAAACAGTGCTTCAATCTGACAACGGCACAGGCAAGACAATGGGTCCGAATACGGTAGGAATCCACTCAGAGGCATATGGGAGTGCGTGGGGACTTGGAACCTGGGAATGCCATTAACACCTATAGGCCTTGTACAAAAGGATATCAGAAAACTACTAAGCTAGCTATAAGGGCAAGGTGCGACTAAATATATAAAAGAATAGGGGTAACTGCAGGGGACAGGATGTTACGGTCTATGGTTGGACCGACGTAACTCCACCAGAAGTGCTCCACAATCTAGCCAGGTTGGGACAGAGCTCGTTTACGAACCAATTAGAAGATACAGAGGCAGCGCAGCTGCCTAGGATTACAGAAGAATGTATTGTCTAGTAGGAGAACAAGCTAAGGAGCTAGCTGTAACGGCACAGGCAAGACAATGGGTCCGAATGCGGTGGGAATCCACTCAGAGGCATATGGGAGTGCGTGGGGACTCTGAACCTGGGAATGCCATTAACACCTATAGGCCTTTAACAAAAGAATATTAGAAAACTACCAAGCTAGCTACAAAGGCAAGGTGCGACTAAATACATAAGGGAATAATAGTAACAGTAGAGGGCTAGGCAGAGTTAAGTTAGGGTTAAGCCAGGGTTAGAGTTAATACAGAGACCCTTCAGATAGGTTCTAGGCAACCTAAGATAGAACAATTTATAAGGATTATTACACTACCCCCCCTCTGTAGACTAATAGTCCCTATTAGTAGTAGTTATAGTACAAAGTATTGCTGTTATGTCCTCTGCATCCTTAAACTAAAACTAGTCTAATTTAGCTAGGTGTCCTTACTAAGTATTCCTTCACACTGTAATGGCGCAGGCAAGACAATGGGTCCAAATGCGGTATGAATCCACTCAGAGGCATATGGGAGTGCGTGGGGACTCAGAGACCTGGGAATACCAATGACAATGTAACGGCGCAGGCAAGACAATGGGTCCGAATGCGGTATGAATCCACTCAGAGGCATATGGGAGTGCGTGGGGACTCAGAGACCTGGGAATACCAATGACACCTATAGGCCTTGTACGTAGGATATCAGAAAACTACCGAGCTAGCTACGGGGGCGAGGTGCGACTAAATACATGAGGGAATAGGGGTAACTGCGGGGGACTGGGTCGAGTCATGGTCGGGGCCGATACGGGGACCCTTCGGATAGGATCCGAGCGACCCGAGATGGAATGATTCGTAGAATCGTTACACACACTGCCAGCAGTGTCCTCCACACCTAACGCTATGTGCGCCTGTTCTAATAGTAATCTATATAGATGTCTAGCCTGTTAATTATTAAGACCTTTATTTATTGCTATCTATGTAGTTATTAATCTTAGGTGTGTGTTTAGTGTAGTAGCATTTAAGCGTTGTTAGGGGTGCCTTAAAGGTCTCTTGCTATTAGAGTAGCAAGGGTAATTTAAGGCATTATTAGAGGTAATTTAGCAGTTAGAGGTTAGTAGTTAAAAGTTAGGCATTAGCAGTTGCCTCTAATTCTAATAAGTTATTAGTAGTCTTTAGGTTTCTACCTTAGCGCATTCTTTACAACTTTTCTAAAAGCAATTCTAATTACAGAGGATAGAAAGTTCTAAACCTAAAAGCTTTAGTTAACTAAAGGTTAATAAGATCTAGTCTATAGACTAAATAGTTTAATATAACAGTGTGTAAGTATTATAACCTAAACTAAATTAGACGCGTCTTAGAGCTTAGACGTAGTTAAACAAATAATTAGTGTAATATTATATAAGGCTGTTACTAGCAAAAGTAAGTTTTTTAATATAATGTAACAGCACAGGCAAGACAATAGGTCTAAATGCGGTAGGAATCCACTTAGAGGCATATAGAAGTGCGTAGGGACTCTAAACCTAGGAATGCTATTAACATCTATAGGCCTTATACAAAAGGATATTAGAAAACTACTAAGCTAGCTACAGGGGCAAGGTGCAACTAAATACATAAGGGAATAGGGGTAACAGCAGGGGGCTAGGCAGAGTTAAGTTAGGGTTGAGCCAGGGTTGGAGTCAGGGTCGAGCCAGGGTCGGAGTCGATACGGAGACCCTTCGGATAGGTTCCGGGCGACCCGAGATGGAACAATTCATGAGAATCGTTACACTAGCACAAGTTTAGACAAGCTTACTAGAGGACAGTAGTAGGAGCTTAAGAGAACTTGCGCTAACTTGTTCTTAGCACTATTAGACATGTATATAGTTCTAACCTTAAACAACCTTTAAAAGGTGTGTTTAACATTTAGTTTATTTTTTACATAGACTAAGTAGCATTCTAGCTTTATAATAAGCTATAATACTATTTGTATATCTTACAACATATATACCTCTAATTCTGTCTAACAGGACTGTTTAACCTAGCCTTTATACTGCTGTTACAGGGACAAACTACAATCTAGTCACCCTACCTCACTCTATTAGCCTCTTAGTTGTTACGTGGGACTGTACACCCTACTGTCAGCCCCTTCACATCCTGCCCTGCTCCTAGGGATAATATTAACCTACATGCTTCTACAAAGTAAGGATTGTAACATTAAACACTAACACTCTCTCTAAAAAGTATAACTACTTAACACAACCTTAATTCTAACATAGCCTATGCAGCTCTATTAGGATTATTAGAAGTTCTAGTAGCTAATAAAGAAGTCCTAGTAGAACAGATTAACACTATCTAGGACAACATAAAGAAACTCTAGTAGATTAGTAACAAGATTAGTAAACTAGCTAGCCTTTATAAAGAAGTAAAACACTTATATTAAAAAATAGCCTAATGTAATAACTAAGTTATGCTAATAACTTTTAAAGCAGCTACTTTGCAAATTTATGTACTGCAAGTAGATCTAGCAAAACTCTAAAATATATTAACTAAGAAAGCAAGCATTAAGGCTAAGAAGACTTTAAGACTAGCCCTTTTAAAGCCTTTTAAATGATTGCCTAAGAACCTTTAACTCTTTTTGTCGCGTACAGCTATCCGTCTATATATATCCTTCTGCTGTGCTAGCTAGAAGGTTGACCTTTTAGCAAAACGCAACACTTTTTTACTAGATGCTACTTTTATATGTAATATAACAAAGGAGCGTTCTAGACTAATGCAGAAATAATATTATAAATAGGATTATACTTAGAAGAACCGTTAGTAATATAGTTCTAGCTACATGTAAATAATTAGATAGACTTTAGAGCAAACAGCACTCTATTAAACCCTAAGACTAAAGAAATATTTAGTAGTGTAGACGCTTTTAAAGAAGCTCTAACTGCTATCTATAAAACTATAAATAAATAAAAAATTGCAGCTAATAAACTAGACACTCTACAACAAGAAAAAAGAACTACGTAATATTATGCAGCACACTTTAGAGAACAGCTAGCAATCTACAGATAGACAGACTAGAAAGCCCTCTGCAGGATGTTTTATAATAGTTTAAAAGACATAATAAAAAATAAATTTATACATAATAAAAAACTAACTACTCTTAAAATTTTTATTATAAAAGCAACACTTTATAACTAATAATAAGTATAAAAACCATAATAATAAAAAACAGCGTAGAGAAGCTTTTTAGAAACCTAAGTTTATTTCTAAAAAGAAAGAAGCCCTTTATTATAATAAAAAACTCATAGACCTTAGTTATGTAAAATATACATAGAGCCTCTCTTTTTAAAAAAGCTAAGCTTCTAAACGCAATAAGCTGCCTTTAACTAAGAAGTAATAAAAATAGCTAGAGGACAAGGCCTGTCTAAACTGTAGAAAAGTAGGACATTTCTGCTAAAACTGCCTAGACTTCTAGAAGAGGGAGAACAAAGATACTACTGTAATAATAAAAGCTATTACTACTAAATACAGCTTTATAGATAAGAAAATATTAGATAAATTAAACAACAGACTTTACTAGTAATATAAAGAAAACTATTCTTTAAAAAACTGTCTTAAAGTGTATTAGAAAGTAGTTATTATAAACTTTAGTAGCCTTAATTAAGTGTTGTAGAACATTGAAATTCTTAAAAGATACAAAAAAAAACTTAGATCTAAGAATATATTATAAATATTAAAAAGAAGAGAAATAATTCTCTTTTAATAATAAAACTCTTAGCACTTTAGCACTAGAGCTTTCTAAACAGTTCTAGAAATGCTTATGCTAGAAGTGTAAACAATAACATAACTACTTTAAAGAATGTATAGTATTACTCTACTAAATAAATATTAGCAACAACTATGCTATGTTTAACATAGTATAAAGAATAGCTAAAGTAAAATAAAATATTATAACGTATCTAATAGGTTAGCTGGTTACTTTTGCTAAGCCTCTACTAAAACCACCCCATTCTGGCGCAAAACAGCCTACTTTAGCCCTATATAAAGCAATACAACATAAGATATTATTTAGAGTCTACTTTTACTACTTTCTTACACATACGCAAGTTATGCCTAGTTTAATTACACTGCCTATATTACCTTTAACTTAGCTTACCTTCTTTAGCGCGCACTTATGTCTTTAGCTTTTTTCTATTACTACGCGCTTTAAACTTCTTTAGAGTAGTTAAATAAGCCTTATCCTTAACTATTAAAGTCTTTTTTGCCTAAATTTGCTTCTTTTTATATAATTTATATTGCATAGTAGCCTTATTTACTGCTTAAAGCTTTATAATCTTTTTTTACGCTAACACTAGCTTGTGCGTAATAATTGCTGCCCTCTTTAAAACCTTTTTAAAAGCCTCTACTATAGACATTAGTAAGCTATTTACATGCCTTTGAATTTTTACCTTTATAAGCATTAATTATAACTTAAATTTAAAAGTATTACTTAGAGTTTACAATTACTAAAGCTTGTTATTAATAAGTAGTAGTAGTAATAAAGTATATAAATAGATATTAAAAGCTATTTTAACTTATTTTAAGTTAAATAAGACTAAACTAGCGCTTTAAAACTCTTTTTAAATATTACTAAAAGTAATTACTACATTATAAGTGTGTATAAAGCATAGTAGAAACTTAAGTTTTATAATATAAGTAATTTAGTTACATATAAGATCTTTAGCTTAGCGCTTATATGCCCTTTTTAAAAGGGCAAAACAACCTATATTAAGAGGCTATAGAAGGTGTAATAAGTGTAGAAGCATGTAGATAGTAATAATTTTATTCTTTTTATAGTACTACTAGAAATTAAGTAAGTTATAGCTTTTATAGCTATTAATAATAAAAAGCTAATAAGCGCCTATAACTTTTCTCTTTATATGCTTATTAAAGTGCTTTAACTACTATAGCCTAAGCTTATTTATTATCTAGCTGTTTTTAAAGACTATAATAACTTAGTTTTAAAGTAGATTTTTCTTTTTATACTAAGTAAACAAGTAATAGCAGCCCTTAAAGATAATAAAGAGTAAAATAGCTTACTTTATTATATTAATACTTTAGATAACTATTATCTACTTTCTATTACTTTACTATATTACTTTTAGCTGTTTTTATTTTTTTAAAGCTATAATAACTGCTTTAGTTAATATCTAGCTTATTATAAAGCCTAACTTATTAAAGTTATACATGTCTTTATTCTAGATACTATACTTAGCTTTTATGTTAGCTACTAGGCAAAACTAGCTTTAAATAACCTTTAGATTTTTATAAAGCGCTCTTTTATAATTATACTTATAATTAAACTTTATTATAAACTTAAAGCAGTGCTTAACTTACATACTAGGCTAGTTTAAGCTAACCTAGCCTAGATTACACTCTGCGCGTAAGAAATTAGCTATATTAGCTATAGCTATAAGCTTAAAAGGAAATCTGTGTGTAATAAGCTTAAGTATGTACTTAATAACTACTTTTTTTTTAAGCTTAGCTAGATTTCTTAATTTAGGCTAGCATTCTACTTATAAAGGCTGTCTAGCGTGTTAATTGCTTAGTGTTATATAAAAGACATTATAGATAGCTATAGCATGTTATAAGAAAAGTTTTAAGTCTTATTTAAAAGCTTAAAGAGTAAGCTGTATTTAACATTCTTTAGAAGATTTAATGTAGTGTTGTTGTTAAGGCATTATGTAGATAGGTAGAGTTTAGTAGGGGCTTAGCAAAAGTGGCCAGCTAACCTGTGTAGCTGGCCAACCTGTTAGGTACGTTAAAAGAAAAAGAATAATAGAAGTTCTTTATAAAAATCTGCAACTAAAAGTTTAAAGGACTAGGCTAAAGCGCTACCTTTAAGGTTCTAAAACCTACGCAAGAGCAACTCTAAACCCTGCTTCTAGGGCTAGCAGTTAGCAGGAAAGCCCTTAATTTACAATAGAACTATAGTTAGTGCATGTTCTATAGAAGCGCCTCTTATAGCACTAACAATTGCTAATAGAGAGAACACCCTGTACAATTAGTACAAACTTAAGAATATCCTTAGTAGACCTAGAAGCAGCCCTCTAGTACACTTTATAGGCTAGACAATTGCCTATACCCTTAGTCCTAGTGCACGCGATAGTATTGCATAAAGTACTAAAATAACAAGCACTAAGCTAGATAGTAGCCTACATAGAAAAGACACTAGAATAAAAGCCTATAGTTAGGCACAGCCTTAAGTTGTAAAGTTACAAATTATTACACATGCTAAACTGCTCTAGTACATAAGATAATAAATTATCTAGTCTGTAATAATTAAAGCTAATGTAAGTTCTACTACTTTTAATAAAAAGCTGTATAAAAAGAGGATTACACAACATCTTACTATCTAGTAGAGAATTATAAATGCAAAGCAGCTAACTGCTGCATTAAAGAACACTAACTTTATAAAAAAAGAAAAGATAAGTATAATAATTTATAAGATGTTAACCTATATCTAATAAATAATAAGAAAGAAATATTTTATAACATAAAGGTATTAGTTGCTGTAGGTTAAGAAGTAGAGTAAAGTTTAACTATAACCTTTACATTTAAAGAATAGACAGGGTTAGCTCTTATTAACAGCAGATGTACCTTTACTACAGTAGATGTAACCTAGATAGACTAGCACAGCATCCTATTCTAAATTAAGAAAAGTCTGTTTAAGGTAACCCTTACTAATGCCTCTTCTCTAGAGTATAGTAGAGGATAAATTAACCTAGAAACTTATAAAAAAAAGTTTAGAAACACTAAACACTAAGAACTAGAAGTCTATAAGTATACTTTTATTAGAGGATAAGTATAATGTAATTCTAGGCTATAATTAGCTTAAAAAACATAACCCTACTATTAACTAGAAAATAATAACTATTAAAAATCCTAAAGACTACACACACATAGCCTAGTTAGCATGCTATAATAATTTATACCTAGTTTATAAAGAAGCTAAGTAGGGTAGTAACGTACTTCATAGGCGAGTTGCTTACACACCTGAGTCGCTTACTTTTGCTAAGACCCCACCCTAACAAACTCTATTATAGCCTATAACAACCCGCCCTAGCACTATATAGTACAGTACAGCCTAGAATATTATTTAGATACTACTTCTGCTTCTTGCTTACACATTTGCGCGTTATGCCTAGTCTAATTGCACTGTCTGCAGCGCCTTTAGAATAGCTTACCTACTTTAGCTTACACCTGCTTCTTTGCCTTTTTTCTATTACTATGCGCTTTAAACTTCTTTAGAGCTATTAAGTGTAGGCTTTTTTAAATTATTAAGGTTTTTTTTACTTTAATTTACTTTTTTTTATGCAATTTATGTTGTGTAGCAGCCTTATTAGCTGCTTAAAGCTTAGTAATTTTCTATTACACTAACACTAGCTTATGTGTAATTATTACTGCTTTTTTTAAAACTTTTTTAAACACTTTAACTATAAAAGTTAGTAAACTATTTATATGCTTTTAAATTTTTATTTTTATAAGCATTAATTATAACCTAAGTTCTAGAGTATTACTTAGAGTTTACAACTACTAGGGCTTATTATAAATAAGTAGTAGTAGTAATAAAGTGCGCAACTTTATATTAAGGCCTATTATAACTTATTATAGGTTAAAAAGAACTAATCTAGCACCTTAGAACTCTTCTTAGATATTACTAAAAGTAATTATAGCATTATAAGCTACTTTAAAGCATAGTAGGAACTTTATCTTTATAATATAAGTAATCTAGTTATGTATAAGGTTTTTAGCTTAGCACTTATACACTTTTTTTAAAGAAGTAAAACAACCTACATTAAGTAGCTATAAAAAGTGTAATAAGTAAAAAAGCATATAAATAGTAATAATCTTATTATTTTTATAGTATTACTAGAAATAAAGTAAGTTGTAGCTCTTATAGCTGTTAATAACTAGCAGACAGTAGCTGCTAATAGTACGCTTCTTTATATGCGCATTAAAGTGCTTTAACTAGTCTAGACTAAGCTAATTAGTAGTCTAGCTGCGCTTAGAGATTATAATAACTTAATTTTAAGGTAGATTTTCTTTCTTATACTAGTTTAAAAAGTAGTTACTACCCTAAAAAATAATAAAAAGTAAAATAGCCTACTTTTTAGCATTAATGCTTTAAATAGCTGTTGTCTACTTCTAGTTACCTAGCTAGACTGCTTTTAGCTATCCTTATCTTTTTAAACTTATAATAACTGCCCTAGTAGATATCTAGCCTATTATAAACCTTATCTTATTAAAGTTGTACATGTTATTATTCTAGATGCTATACTTAGCTTTAATATTCTTTATAAAGTTAAACTAGCTTTAAATTACTATAAAATTCTTATAAAAAGCTTTTTTATAGTTATACTTATACTTAAACTTTACTTTAAGCTTTAAGTAACACTTAATAAATATATTAGGCTAGTTTATGCTAATATAGCCTATATTATGCTTAGCGTGTAAAGAATTAGCTATATTAGCTATAGCTACTAGCTAGAGGGGAAATTCTTGCGCATCTAGCTTAAGTATGTGCTAAATAATTACCTACTTCTTATTATTATCTAGCTTTTATAAGTTAGCTATATAATTAGCTTAGAAAGGTTGTCTAGTGTGTTAGTTACTTATTATCTTTTAAAAGACTCTATAAATAGCTACAGCATGTTAGTTAAAAAGTGTTACATCTTATTTAAAAGCTTAAAGCATAAGCTACATCTAATATTCTTTTAACACATTTAAGTAGTGTTGTTAGAAATGCATTAGTGTAGAAAGAGTAGTGTAGTAGGGTCTTAGCAAAAGTAAGCAACTCAGGTGTGTGAGCAACTCGCCTATGAAGTACGTTATTTACTACCTAAAGAAATAAAAGCTTTAGAAATTCCCTTGCTAAAAGCTAAAAGCTAGAGTAATAAAGGTAATAAAAGAAGAACTAGAGGAAGTTTTTTATAAAGAACTTAAATGTAAGGACAGGGCTCTGCACCACTCTGCTAATACAACTAAAAGGTACGAATAATTAACTAACAGTTAATTTTTAGGTGCAGAATAGTATATATACCTGTCGCACGTAAGCACCATCTTAGCCTTACATTATCCCCCTTCTTAGCAGACGCATGTCCTAGGCGTCACATGACCTACCCGCAGTTCAGAGGCGCCATGCGCATGACTTAGTTACTGGCTAGAGGCTAACCACCTGCAGACTAGTGTAATAAGGTAGGCGCCCCGCCTGCCAAGCCGATACTATACGACTTTCCCCACTGTACCAAAAGGTACGCACGAGAATACTTAAGCTAAGTATTCTCGCATAGTATAATATATATATATAGGCAATGCTAGGGTAAGCACTAGCACTAGCGGTTGTCTCTAGCCTAGCCTAAACCTCTATGAGCGAGAGAAGGCCACGTGGTTGACCGTGCCGACCTCGTTACAACTAGAGGCGCGGGATAAATAACAACACAACGCTTAGTAGCCTACGCTAGCTAAGCTATATACACTAAACCTTCTAGCAGCAACAATGTGGCGCTAGAAGAGGCTGCCTTATGTTTTAGTCTAAAAACTAGCTTAAAGCTAACTAAGATAGAGGTTAAACACTAACTGTACCCTACTATTAGTTAATTATTATGTAAGAATAGAGCTTTGCACTACTCTGCTAATATACTAAAAAGTATAAATAATTAACTAACAGTTAATTTTTAGGTGCAGAATAGTATATATACCTGTTGCACGTAAGCACCATCTCGGCCTTACACGTAAGCGCCATCCTGGCCTTACATTAAAACTAACCTAGATATAAAATAGGCTAGTATTTACAAGGTCTAGAAAGAACATGCTATCCCTACAGAATATAAGAACTACAGAGACATGTTTAAAACACCTAAGGATCCTAGAAAGTTGCCTCTACACTAACTATAGAATTATGCTATAAACCTAATAAAAGATCCCTACTTAAAAACCTATAAGCTTTGCCCCTTAACAAGGCTACAAAAAGAAGCCTTATAAGAGTATGTTAACTAAATGCTAGCAAAAAGACATATTTAAAAAAGCTATAGCTTAGTAGCCTTAGCAGTAGTTTTTGCAAAAAAGAAGAGAAGGAAGATTAAAGTCTGCTAGAACTACTAGACTTTAAATAACAATATAATCTAAGACTAGTTCCCCCTTCTAATTATCTAGAACATAATAAACTAGTTAAAAGAAACTAAGTACTTTATAAAGTTTAACATATAAGACAGATGTTGAATGGACTCTATGCTAGCTATGCAAAGCAAAGAGGTTTGCACGGTGTACACATCGCGTGGGGGGGGGTTGCAGGTAACTGGTGTTGATTCTTCTTTTTCTAAGTCTGTGCGAAGGAAAGGGTATTTATCTGTCTGTGCGTACAACCGTGACACAAGACTATGTCACGTGACGCCCAACCGCGTATCTAAATACTGCTATTCGGACAACAGATTTAATAAAATATAAATAAAAAAAGAAGACAAATAGCTAACAGCTTTCTAAACTCTATAAAGATTATACAAGCTATTAGTAATGCTGTTTAGCCTAATAAACACCTCTATAACATTTTAAAGGATTATTAATACAGCTTTAAACCTATACTTTAATGTCTTTACACTAGTCTATCTAGATAATGTCCTTATATACACAAAGGAAAGCCTAGAGGACTACGTGCAGAAAGTACAAAAGGTCCTAGACAAGCTGTAAGAATATAGACTTTATCTCTAGCTATCTAAATATAAATTCTACATTACTAAAACTAAATATCTAGGATTTATAATAAATAGCAATAAAATTATAAATAACCTAGCTAAGATATAAAAGGTCTTAGAATAGCTAGAACTTGTAACAGTTAAAGAAGTTAAAAAATTTCTAGAGCTATCTAGATATATTAGACAAATAATTAAAAACTATTTAAAGATTACCCTACTACTAACTAACACTACTATAAAGGAATAAGCAATTATAAAATTTGTTTAGACCCTGCAGATAGATAACGCCTTTAAGAAATTAAAATAAGCTATAATTATTAACCTAGTACTATAGATGTATAACCTATAATTAAATACAAAAATTTACATACACGCGTCTCTAAGAGCAAGCAGCGCAGCCTTTTACTAGAAGCAGAAAGACAAGAAATAGCATCTTATAGTGTACTATTTAGCAAAGTTCTTAGAACTAGAGGCTAACTACAGTATACCTAATAAAGAACTAAAAGTAATACTAAACGTAGTATAAGTCTAGGCAACAGAGTTGCACAGGATAGGGAAGTGTTTTAACATTATAACAGACTACATAAATTTAGTTATATTTCTAACAACAAAAAAGCTATTACTAATGCATATATAATAGGTAATAGAACTTGCTTAGTTTAATTACATTATTAAGCATGTCCTTAGAGCTTAGAACTAACAAGCTAACTGTAAGGCCGGATGTCCCAGAACGGGCCAGTATGGCCTCACCTGACCTGTTTGGAGGTCATATGACCTGTGCTTTGTATATAAGCATAAATCCTAACAAGCAAGGCTTAGCAGCAATTTGTCTCTCTTATAATACACTCCTATCTTTCTTTAAAAGCTTGCTCTTAGTGCTATTTGTGCTACCTACTATCCTATCTTTACATTTAAATTACTCTATAAGCTAGCATACTACTTAAAGTCAACATTCCTACATAATAGTGTTAAAGTAAAATGCTAAAGGAAAATTAGATGCAACTAGTGCTTAAAAACTACCTAAAAAGCTAGCTAAAACTAGTACTTTTAGTAATACTTAACTAAAGTTAACACTAACATAGAGAGGAATAAAGTAAGAGATAAGTAAAAAAGATAATAGAAATTTTTATAAATTAGGCTTATTAAGCTATCTAGAAGGCGTTTAGGGCCTAGAAGGGGTTAGAAGGGCTAGTGCAGGACTAAGTAACGCACAGTCTACCCCTGCAAATTAGGCTTTAGCAGAAGCCTGCGCTTAGCTGTAAGAGTAGTAAGAAGCATAAAAACTAGCTAAGATAATAAAAATTTATTATTAATTTAAAGTAAGTAATATAAGCGCGCTTAATAAGTTACTAACTAAAGTATTAAATATTATTATACTAAAACTTACTTAAGACTAAGTAAACCTACTGTGTCCTAGAGTTGCTGTTTACTATAGTAATAGTAATTACTATTACTAGGTAGGTATAGTAATAGTAATTACTATAGTAATCTAGTAATTACTATTTACTAAAAATAGTATAAAAGTATAACATAAGTCTTAATTAGCTATTTAAAATTTATAGCACTTTTAACTTTATTTTTCTTATTTTACTTAGACTACTATATTTACATAAACTTAGTAAACTAAGTAAAATAATTTAACTAAATAAACTAATCTAACTAAATAATTTAAATAATCTAAATAAAGTAAATAACTTAAGTAAACTAAGTAACTTAAATAACTTAAATAAACTAAATAATTTAAATAAACTAAATAACTTAAATATAAAAAATAACTAAAGTAAAAGAAATAACTAAAATAAAGGATATAACTAAATAAATTATATAACTAAAATAAACTAAATAGTTTTTATTTATAGCTTTACTATATATAACTACAAGTAGTACTATTATAACTAGAGACGCTAGTAGTACTTTTATTTTCTAACTCTTTTAACTCTTCTTTATCTTCTAGATTTATTATTTGTTTTTGTTTTCCTTTAGAACTACTAGGTAAAGTATAATTATAAAAAAGTTGCTTTTTACTATAAGAATAGAAATAGCAATTATAAAAATATCTACTTACTAAATATAGTATAAAATATATATCTTTTTAACATTAATTTTTTTACTAAAACTAAAATTATAATATAATATAAATAAAGTTAGTAATATTAATAAGTAGAATAACTTTAGTAAAGTAAATATATATGTTAAATAGTATTATAACGTACTTTACAGGCGAGTTGCTTATACACCTAAGTTGCTTACTTTTACTAAGACCCTACTAAACTACCCTTCCTACACTAATGCATTCCCTACAACACTACTTAGATATGCTAAAAGAATGTTAGATACAGCTTACGCTCTAAGCTTTTAAATAAGACATAAAACTCTTAAAAAAATGTGCTATAGCTATGTGCAGAGTTCTATAAAAGACAATAAATAACTATAGCACTAGATAACTTTTATAAGCTAATTCTACAGCTAAATTATAAAGGCTAGGTAATAAAAGGGAGTAGGTAATTATTAAGACTAACGTACTTTACAGGCGAGTTGCTTACACACCTAAGTTGCTTACTGTAAGGCTAGGATGGCGCTTACGTGTAAGGCCGAGATGGTGCTTACGTGCGACAGGTATATATACTATTCTGTACGCAATAATTAACTGTTAGTTAATTATTTGCACCTTTTTAGTTATATTAGCGTAGTAGTACAAAGCTCTATTCTTACATAATAATTAACTAACAACAAGGACAGTCGCGCGTTTAACCTACACCTTAGACAGCTTAGCTAGTTTTTAGACTAAAACATGAGGCGGCCTCTTCTAGCGCCACGTTGTAGCTGCTGGGAGGTCTAGTGTGTATGGCTTAGCTGGCGTGGCCACTGAGCGTTGCGTTGTGTTTATCCCGCGCCTCTGGGCCGCAGGTGGTCAGCCTCTGGCCGGTAACCGAGACATGCGCATAGGCGCCTCTGAGCTGCGGGTAGGTCATGTGACGCCTGGGACATGCGTCTGCTAAGAAGGGGGATAATGTAAGGCCAGGATAGCGCTTACGTGTAAGGCTGAGATGGTGCTTACGTGCGACAGGTATATATACTATTCTGTACGCAATAATTAACTGTTAGTTGATTATTCGCACCTTTTTAGTTGTATTGGCGTAGTGGTACAGAGCTCTGTCCTTACACTTACTTTTACTAAGACTCTACTAAACTACCTTTTCTACACTAATACATTCCCTACAACACTACTTAGACGCGCTAAAAGAATGTTAGATACAGCTTACACTTTAAGCTTTTAAATAAAACATAAAACTTTTAAAGAAATGTGCTATAGCTATATATAAAGTTTTATAAAAAATAATAAATAACTATAGCGCTAGACAACCTTTATAAGCTAATTCTACAGCTAAATTATAAAGGCTAGGTAATAAAAAGAAGCAGGTAATTATTAAGACTATACTTAAGCTATATGCGTAAGGAATTTTCTTTTAAATAGCATTTATAGCTAATATAGCTAATTCTTTACGCGCTAAGTGTAATTTAGGCTATGTTTACATAAACTAGCCTAGTATGTTTATAAAGTGTTATTTAAAGCTTAAAGTAAAGTTTTAAGTGTAAGTATAGTTAAAAAATATTTAGCTAATTATAAACTCTGTCTTACTAAAGTTGTACATGTTATTATCCTAGATGCTATACTTAGCTTTAATATTCTCTATAAGGCTAAACCTGCTCTAAATTACTCTAGAACTCTTATAAAAAGCTCTTTTATAGTTATACTTACACTTAAATATTACTTTAAGCTCTAAATAACACTTTATAAACATACTAGGCTAGTTTATGTAAACATAGCCTAGATTACGCTTAGCGCGCAAAGAATTAGCTATATTAGCTATAAATGCTATCTAAAGGGAAATTCCTTGCGTATATAGCTTAAGTATAGTCTTAATAATTACCTACTTCTTTTTATTACCTAGCCTTTATAATTTAGCTATAAAATTAGCTTATAAAGGTTATCTAGCGCTGTAGTTATTTATTATTTTTTATAAAATTTTACATATAGCTATAGCACATTTTTTTTAAGAGTTTTATGTCTTATTTAAAAGCTTAGAGTATAAGCTGTATCTAACATTCTTTTAGCGCGTCTAAGTAGTGTTATAGGGAATGCATTAGTGTAGGAAGGGTAGTTTAGTAGGGTCTTAGCAAAAGTAAGCGACTTAGGTGTGTGAGCAACTTGCCTGTGAAGTACGTTATACTTAAGCTATATGCGTAAGGAATTTCCCCTTAGATAGCATTTATAGCTAATATAGCTAATTCTTTGCGCGCTAAGCGTAATCTAGGCTATGTTTACATAAACTAGCCTAGTACATTTATAAAGCATTATTTAAAGCTTAAAGTAAAGTTTTAAGCGTAAGTATAGTTAAGAAATATTTAGCTAATTATAAACCCTATCTTGCTAAAGTTGTACATGTTATTATTCTAGATGCTATACTTAGCTTTAATATTCTCTATAAGGCTAAACCTACTTTAAATTACTCTAGAACTTTTATAAAAAGCTCTCTTATAGTTGTACTTACGCTTAAATGTTACTTTAAGCTGTAAATAACACTTTATAAACATACTAGGCTAGTTTATGCAAACATAGCCTAGATTACGCTTAGCGCGCAAAGAATTAGCTATATTAGCTATAAATGCTATTTAAGGGGAAATTCCTTGCGCATATAGCTTAAGTATAGTCTTAATAATTACCTGCTTCTTTTTATTACCTAGCCTTTATAATTTAGCTGTAGAATTAGCTTATAAAGGTTGTCTAGCGCTATAGTTATTTATTATCTTTTATAAGACTGTATATATAGCTATAGTACATTTCTTTAAGAGTTTTATGTTTTATTTAAAAGCTTAAAGTGTAAGCTGTATCTAACATTCTTTTAGCGCGTCTAAGTAGTGTTGTAGGGAATGCATTAGTGTAAGAAGGGTAGTTTAGTAGGGTCTTAGCAAAAGTAAGCAACTTAGGTGTGTAAGCAACTTGCCTGTGAAGTACGTTATAGCGTTATTATATATTATTATTATATATATTATTGTTGTTTAAATTATAGTAATTACTTGTTAATTTTTTTTAGCTTATATAGTTGTTTTTTTAATAAAAAAGCTTTATATATTACTAGAGACATAAGAATTATTATATACTATTATAATAATTATTACTTTTACTACTTAAAATCTTTTTCTATAAAATATCTATTTATAGAAATAGTAATTACTTAGTAATTACTATAGCAATTACTAGGCGCTTCTAGTAATAGTAATTACTATTACTAGGTACTTATAGTAATAGTAATTACTATTAACGTACCTAACAGGTTGGCCGGCCACTTTTGCTAAGCCCCTACTACACTCTACCTATCTACACAATGCCTTAACAACAACACTAGATTAAATCTTCTAAAGAACATTAAATATAGCTTACTTTTTAAGCTTTTAAATAAGACTTAAAACTTTTCTTATAACACGCTGCAGCTATTTATAATGTCTTTTACACAACACTAAGCAATTAACGCGCTAGACAGCCTTTAGAAGCAGAATGCTAGCCTAAATTAAGAAATCTAACTAAGCTTAAAAAAAAGGTAGTTATTAAGTACATACTTAAGCTTATTACACATAGATTTCTTTCTAAGCTTGCAGCTATAGCTAATATAGCTAATTCCTTGCGCGTAGAGCGTAATCTAGGCTAGGTTAGCTTAAACTAGCCTAGTATGTAGGTTAAGCACTGCCCTAAGTTTATAATAAAGTTTAATTATAAGTATAATTATAAAAGAGCACTTTATAAAGATCTAGAGGTTATCTAGGGCTAGTTTTACCTAGTAGCTAATATAAAAGCTAATTATAGTATCTAGAATAAAGACACATATAACTTTAATAAGTTAGGCTTTATAATAAGCTAGATATTAACTAGAGCAGTTGTTACAGCTTTAGAGAAATATAAACAGCTAAAGGCAATATAGTAAAGTAATAGAGAGTAAATAATAGTTATCTAGGGCATTAACATAATAAGGTAGGCTATTTTACTTTTTATTATCTTTAAGGGCTGCTATTACCTCTTTGCCTAGTATAAAAAGGAGAATCTACCTTAGAACTAGGTTATTACAGTCTTTAAGAACAGCTAGATAATAAATAAGCTTAGGCTGCAGTAGTTAAAGCACTTTAATAAGCATATAAAAAAAAGTTATAAGCGCTTATTAGCTTTTTATTATTAACAGCTATAAAAGCTATGACTTACTTAATTTCTAGTAGTACTATAAAAAAATAAGATTATTACTATATATATACTTTTACACTTATTACACTTTTTACAGCCTCTTAATATAAGTTATTTTGCCTCTTTAAAAAAGGTATATAAGCGCTAAGCTAAAAATCTTATGTGTAACTAAATTACTTACATTATAAAACTTAAGTTTCTACTATGCTTTATACACACCTATAATATAGCAATTACTTCTAGTAATATTTAAGAAAGGTTTTAAAGCGCTAGTTTAGTTCTATTTAACCTAGAATAGGTTAAAATAGCTTTTAACATCTAGTTATGCACTTTATTACTACTACTACTTATTAACAACAAGCTCTAGTAGTTGTAAACTCTAAGTAATACTCTTAAATTTAGGTTGTAATTAATGCTTATAAAAGTAAAAATTTAAAGGCATATAAATAGCTTACTAATGTCTATAGTAAAGGCCTTTAAAAAAGTGTTAAAGGGGGCATTAATTATTGCGCACAAGCTAGTGTTAGTGTAAAAAGAGATTATAAAGCTTTAAGCAGTAAATAAGGCTGCCACGCAATGTAGATTACATAAAAGAAAGCAAATTTAAGCAAAAGAGACCTTAATAGTTAAGGATAAAGCTTATCTAACTACTCTAAAGGAGTTTAGAGCGCGTAGTAATAGAAAGAAGCTAAAGACGCAGGTGCGCGCTAAAGAAGGTAAGCTAAGTTAAAGGCAATGTAGGTAGTGTAATTAGACTAGGCATAACTTACATACATGTAAAAAAGTAGCAGAAGTAGACTTTAAATAATATCTTGTGTTGTATTGCTCTATATAGGGCTAAAGTAGACAGTTTTGCGCCAGAATGGGGTGGTTTTGGTAGGGGCTTAGCAAAAGTGGCCGGCCAACCCGTGTGGCCGGCTAACCCGTTAGGTACGTTACTAGGTGCTTATAGTAATAGTAATTACTATTACTAAAAAGTGGCAACCCTGCTGTGTCCTAAACTACTACACTAATATAAAAAAAGAATAAGGCAGACTACAACTAGTAGTGTAGGTATAATAAGAACTATTATTAAAAAAGTTTATTAAGCTTTGCTTAGAAATTATAGAAAATCTCTTTTAGCCTATAATATGTTAATAAGACACTATAATTACTCTAAAAGACATACTATACTTATTTAAAGCTTATTAACTTATTATAGTTACTAATATAGTAAAATCTTAAAAACAAAATGCTTAATGCATTAAGTACTTTAGTAAAATAAAAAAAAGTAGCTTATAACACTATAAAAAACTATAAACAATAACCTAATTAGTCTCTAACTAAACTTCTAGCCTACTTTAGGCTATTATAGACTAAAGTTAACAAGAAGAGCTTAGATAAGATAATAGTAGACTTTAATAGCACACTATCTAACAAGATTAAGTAGAATCTAATGTATATTTTATAAAGTAAGTAAGAGACGCTAGCTTAAGTAAAGAAGTAAAGTAATATATCCTACTACTGCCTGCAGAAGGGAAAAGAGCTAAAGTTAAAAAAGAAGGGAACATAAAGGTACATTCTACCTTACTTTTAGCTAATAAAGACTTAAAAAAGCCTAAAAAGAAAAAAAAAAAGTAAAAAAAAAGTAAAATCTAATAAAATAAAAGTTACTTGCTAGAATTATAAGTAGCTAGGTTATATTTCCCTAAATTATGTTATAAAGAACAAAGATAAAAATAAGTCTAATAAGAATAAGTAGAAACGAAAAAAAGCAAGGCTAGAAAAACTAAGCTTCTTTTTTTTTTAGCTTATATTACTTTAAAAAGTAATAAAAAGAAGCTTAGAAACTTTTAAAACTTATTATACTTAAAAAGGTTAACCTTATTATTAGTAATAGTAAGTGTGATGACAAGCACTGTCTCTACTACCGTATGGAGCTGGGGAAGCAAGGTAGAGTAGGTCGGCTCTATTTCAGCTAAACTAGGATGGGGAGTGAAGGAGGCGAAGGGTTTTCGCGAGAGAAAAGCTTGCGCAGCGCCAAGGCGCTAGCGCGCTCGCTTAACCCCTAGCGAGATCATGTGACTAGTAGCGGAGCTTGACAAGCAGCACTGTCACAGTAAGCATAAAGTTATTAAAAGACCTTTAGGCTGTAGTAGATAAAGAAGCTTAATTAAACATCTTGTCTACTATAATAGCTAAAAAGCAGGACTTTAAGATTAAGCCCCTACTAGGCGTCTTTTTAAAGGCACCTAATAAATTAGACTTTACTGTCTACAGCTTTATAGTTATAAACATAAAGATTATAAACTTTTAAGAAAAAGTCTAGACTTATAAGGTGCTATTTATAGTAATAGACTTAAAAAGACTTTTAATATATTTAAGTTTACTTTAGATTAATTAGTTTAATTTAAAGATAAACTTTTATATAAAACATATATTATTTAAGGGCGTAAAGGACTATAGTGTGCTAAAGTACACTAAAGTAGCCTTAGAAGACGCAGCAGAGTTTAAGCAAACTATGTAGAGTCCTAATATAGATGTCTACGTCTGCAGTGTGCTATCTAATAACACTAAAAATTCTTTAAAACCTGTAAAGCTTAAGTTAAGACTTAAGTATAAAGAATATGCAGACATAGTTAAGTCTAATAAGATGTTACAAGTACTACTACATAGCCTATAGAATCTAGCTATTAAGATAGAGAAAAAGATAAAGCTTTCTTACTAACTACTATATAACTTATTAGAGTATAAGTTACAGCATTTTTATAAATATGTTAATAATTATTTATAAAAAAAGTAAATTTAAAGGTCTAAGTCTTTTACAAAAGCTCTAATCTTATTTATAAAATAAAATAAAAAGTTAAAGCTTTATATAAATTATAAAAGCTTAAACTAAATTATAATAAAAAATTATTACTTACTGCTACTTATCTTAGAATCTTTTAAAAAACTTAGGAAAGTAAAGTAGTATATAAAGCTAGATATTTATAATGTGTACTATATATTACATATTTATAAAGAAGATAAGTAAAAGACAGTATTCTAAACTTAATATAGTTATTTTAAGTACTAGGTTATGTCTTTTAGTCTTACTAATACTTCTATAGCTTTCTAGGCTTATATTAACTAGGCTTTAGCAAGGTTAGTTAATGTAACATGTATTATGTACTTTAATAATATTCTAGTCTATTCTAACACAGAAAAGAAATAAGTTGTTTATGTTAAAAAAGTGCTATAAAAATTATATAAAGTAAAGCTTTTTTTAAAACTTAGTAAGTGTAAATTTTACATGTAAAAGACTAAGTACCTAAAGTATATAGTTTACCTAGAAAAAGTTAAAGTTAACTTTTTAAAAATTAAGATAATATAAGAGTAGCTAATGCTAAAGACTGTTTAGAATATTTATGTTTTTATTAAGTTTATAAACTACTATAAGTAGTTTATTGCTAACTTTTTCTTAATTACTCTACTTTTTACTAAGCTAACCTAGAAGGGCCTAGACGCAGTAAAGAGTAGTTAAAAGTAAAAGTAAAAAGAAAGTTAGAAGCTTAATATTAGTCTTAAGAGTTAAGCAGCCTTCTAAAAGCTTTAAAACTTATTTTTTAAAGTTTCTATATTAGCTTATTTTAATGCTAATAAAAAAACTAAGGTAAAAGTTAACACTTTAAAAGGTGTAATTTATAGCATTTTAAGCTAATTAGTTTTAGATAAGACTAGAGGGGCTTAATAAAAGCTAATTAGCTTTTTCTTAAAAAAGATAAGTAAAGCTAAGTATAATTATAATACCTATAATAAGAAGTTGCTTACTATTAATAAAAGTTTAGCATATTAGCAACATTACTTTTAAGGTCTACTATTTAAACTTTTTATAAACTATAATAATCTTTCCTAGTTTATAAAAACTAAAACTTTAAACTACTAGTAGGTCTAAGCTTATAAAAGGATAATAAAATATAATTGTATTATTACGCACTATCTAGAGAAGCTAAACCTAGTAAATAGACTCTTAAGAAAACTTAACTATATTAAGAAGTTACAACAGCCTTTTTAAAAAGAGAATACAGCATATGTAATAGACATGCGCAACCTCTTAAATTAATAAAATTATAAAAAGAAATTAATAGTTAACGTACTTTATAGGCGAGTTGCTCACACACCTGAGTTGCTTACTTTTGCCAAGACCCCACCCTAACAAACTCTATTATGGCCCATAACAACCCGCTCTAGCACTATATAGTACAGTATAGCCTAGAATATTATTTAGATACTACTTCTACTTCTTGCTTACATGTTTGCGCGTTATGCCTAGTCTAATTACACTGTCTGCAGCGCCTTTAGGATAGCTTACCTACTTTAGCTTGCACCTGCTTCTTTGCCTTCTTCCTGTTACTACGCGCTCTAAACTCCTTTAGGGCTATTAAGCGTAGGCCTTTTTAAATTATTAAGGTTTTTTTTACCTTAATTTACTTTTTTTTATATAATTTATATTATGTGGCAGCCTTATTAGCTGCTTAAAGCTTAGTAATTTCCTGTTACACTAACACTAGCTTATACATAATTATTGCTGCCCCTTTTAAAACCTTTTTAAACACTTTAACTATAAAAGTTAGTAAACTATTTATAGGCTTCTAAATTTTTATCTTTATAAGCATTAATTATAACCTAAGTTCTAGAGTATTGCTTAGGGTTTACAACTACTAGAGCTTGTTATATATAAGTAGTAGTAGTAATAGAGTGCGCAACTTTACATTAAGGCCTATTATAACTTATTATAAGTTAAAAAGAACTAATCTAGCGCTTTAGAACCCTTTTTAGATATTACTAGAAGTAATTATAGCATTATAAGCTGCTTTAAAGCATAGTAGGAACTTTATTTTTATAATATAAGTAATTTAGTTGCACATAAGGTTTTTAGCTTAGCGCTTATAGACTTTTTTTAAAAAAGTAAAATAACCTATATTAAGTAGCTATAAGAGGTGTAATAAGTAAAAAAGTATATAAATAGTAATAATTTTATTATTTTTATAGTATTACTAAAAATAAAGTAAGTTATAGCTCTTATAGCTATTAATAACTAGTAAATAGTAGCTGCTAACTATACACTTTTTTATATGCGCGTTAAAGTGCTTTAACTAGTCTAGACTAAGCTAATTAGTAGTCTAGCTGCGCTTAGAGATTATAATAACTTAATTTTAAAGTAGATTTTTCTTTTTATACTAGTTTAAAAGGTAGTTACTACCCTAAAAAATAATAAAGAGCAGAATAGCCTACCTTTTAGCATTAATGCCCTAGATAGCTGTTATCTACTTCTAGTTACCTAGCTAGACTGCTTTTAGCTGTCTTTATCTCTTTAAACTTATAACAACTGCTCTAGTAGATATCTAGCCTATTATAAACCCTATTTTATTAAAGTTATACATGTTACTATTCTAAATGCTATACTTAGCTTTAATATTCTTTATAAAGTTAAACTAGCCTTAAATTACTATAAGATCTTTATAAAAAGCTCTTTTATAGTTATACTTACGCTTAAACTTTACTTTAAGCTTTAAGTAACACTTAATAAATATATTAAGCTAGTTTATACTAATATAGCCTATATTATGCTTAGCATGTAAAGAATTAGCTATATTAGCCACAGCTACTAGCTAGGGGGGAAATCCTTATGCATCTAGCTTAAGTATGTGCTAAATAATTACCTGCTTTTTATTATTATCTAGCTTTTATAAGTTAGCTATATAATTAGCTTAAAAAAGTTGTCTAGTGTGTTAGTTACTTATTATCTTTTAAAAGACCTTATAAATAGCTGCAGTGCGTTGCTTAGAAAGTGTTATGTCTTATTTAAAAGCTTAAAGTGTAAGCTGCATCTAACATTCCTTTAACATGTCTAAGTAGTGTTGTTAGGAATGCATTAGTATAAAAAGAGTAGTATAGTAGATTTTTAGCAAAAGTAAGCAACTTAGGTGTGTAAGCAACTCGCCTATGAAGTACGTTATAGCTATTACATGTTTTTAAATTTTTTTAGGCTTAGCTAAAGACTACTTTAAAAAAAATAAGAGCTAAAATAGCTAGATTCTAAAAAAGCTATAAGCTAAAAACTAGAGAAAAATAATAATAAGAACCTTATGTTAGGTTTTAGAGAAGACTATAATAAAATACACTTATTAGACACTAAAAGGAAAACAAAGAATAAAAAAACTTTAATAAAAACCTTTATCTTTAAAATAGGCTAAAACAACATGCTATAGCTAATATAAAAAAAACTCTAATAACAGACTAAAAGAAGGCAAAAGCGTTCTAAGAGTGCTACAACAGCTTATTAGTAAGCCACTTTAGTGTAAAAAAAATGCTTAAAAAGATTATACATTAATATAATTAAAAAAGGCTTAAAAAGGACATAAAGGCGTACTATAACAACTACCTAAGGTTAGAGTTGCCACTTTATAGTAATTACTATTTTAAAAATAGTAATTACTATGTTTTTAAAAACGTTATTATTACTTAATTACATAAGCTATAATTCTAAAAATTAATATATAGATGCTAAGTAAACTAGTCTATAAATCTATAAATTTAAATTCTAAAAATTATCTTTAATACATTTATAATAAATAAAAAAGAGAGAAAAAAAGGAGAGAAAAATAGTAATTACTATTACTATTACTATTTCTGCTTTTTTTCTCTTTTTTTCTTTATTACTAGGGATACAAATTTATATAGTAGAATCTAATCTTATAGATCTATACTTTAGTATACCTAGTATCTAAGTTTAGGTTTTTAGAATATTAGCTAATGTAATTAAGCTGTTATAGACTTTTTAAAAAAATAGTAATTACTATTTTAGAATAGTAATTACTATAAAAGTGGCAACCCTGCCTAAGGTATAGACAATTAGTAGCTCTACAACACTGCCTATATAGGCTCCTTTACTCTTTACTACTGCCTAATAGGCCTTAGTAGAATGTTATAATAGATTTTATAACACAGCTGCCCCCTTATAAATACTTAAGGTTAGTATATAATATAATTCTTATAATAGTAGACTATTTTACTAAAATAGCCTACTACATGCTAGCTAGAGCTAATTAAGAAGCTTTAAACTTAGTAAAGGTTTAGTTAAAAAAAGTTGTTTACTTTTATAAAGTTTTAAAAAACATTAACATACTTTACAGGCAAGTTGCTTACACACCTAAGTTGCTTACTTTTACTAAGACCCTACTAAACTACCCTTTCTATACTAATGCATTCTCTATAACACTACTTAGACGTGCTAAAAGAATGTTAGATACAGCTTATATTCTAAGCTTTTAAATAAAACATAAAACTCTTAAAAAAATATGCTATAGCTATGTGTAAAGTTTTATAAAAGACAATAAATAACTATAGCACTAAATAACCTTTATAAGCTAATTTTACAGCTAAATTACAGAGGCTAGGTAATAAAAAAAAGTAGGTAATTATTAAGACTATACTTAAGCTATATGCGCAAGGAATTTCCCTTTAGATAGCATTTATAGCTAATATAGCTAATTCTTTGCGCACTAAGCATAATCTAGGCTATGTTTATATAAACTAGCCTAGTATGTTTATAAAGTGTTATTTAGAGCTTAAAGTAACATTTAAGCATAAGTATAACTATAAAAGAGCTTTTTATAAGAGTTCTAGAGTAATTTAGAGCAGGTTTAGCCTTATAAAGAATATTAAAGCTAAGTATATAATTTAGAATAATAACATATACAACTTTAGTAAAATAGAGTTTATAATTAGCTAGATATTTTTTAACTATACTTACACTTAAAACTTTACTTTAAGCTTTAAGTAACACTTTATAAACATACTAGGCTAGTTTATGCAAACATAGCCTAGATTACGCTTAGCGCGCAAAGAATTAGCTATATTAGCTATAAATACTATCTAAGGGGAAATTCCTTGCGCATATAGCTTAAGTATAGTCTTAATAATTACCTGCTCTTTTTTATTACCTAGCCTTTATAATTTAGCTGTAGAATTAGCTTATAAAGGTTGTCTAGTGCTATAGTTATTTATTATCTTTTATAAGACTTTGCATATAGCTATAGCACATTTCTTTAAGAGTTTTATGTCTTATTTAAAAGCTTAGAGTGTAAGCTGTATCTAACATTTTTTTAGCGCGTCTAAGTAGTGTTGTAGGGAATGCATTAGTGTAGAAAGAGTAGTTTAGTGGGGTCTTAGCAAAAGTAAGCAACTTAGGTGTGTAAGCAACTTGCCTATAAAGTACGTTATCTTTAATTAAAAGCTAATAATAAACTTAAAGTACTAAAATAGTTTTTATTACTATCTTAGTATATAAAAGATTTTTTTTATTAGCCTACTATCTTAAGACTAATAAGCAGACTAAAAAATAAAACTAAACTTTAAAATAGTACCTTAGATGTTACTATTACCTAAAATAAGATAATTAGGTAATGTAGTTACTAATAGCAAAGTTTATGTATAATAATAGTGTACATATAACTATAAAAGTTACTCCTTTCTAAGCATACTACAGAGCAAACCTAAGAGGGCTAGATTAGCCTAGAGAACCTCTAGGTTAGAGGGAATTACACATAGTAAACAGAGTTACTGCAATAGCACTTACTCTATAGTTAAAATACTGCTATAAAATTATTACTATAAATATATATTAAAAGAAGTATATAGATAAATAATAGAAGCATATACAGCTATAAGTAAAAAATAAAGTATTAGTCTCTAATAAACACATAAAATTAATAAGGCTAAAAAAAAGTTAAACTAGAAGTTTTTAAAACTAAAAAAAGTTATAAGCTAGATTAGTGTAAAGGTGTATAAAGTAGACTTACCTAATCTAGAAGAAGTTTATCTAGTATTCTATATCTTACTTTTAGAGCTATATACCTAGAAAGGGCGTCTTAAGTTGCAATTAGAACTAATTATAAACACTTTATATGCTATAAAAGATAATGTGTACTATATAAAAAAAATACTTAACTAAAAACAAAATTTAGTTAGAGTATAAAAATATTTTATAAAATAAAAAAGTTATTTATTTAAAAAAAACTTATAAAAACTTAAACTTAACATTAGCTTAAACACATTAACAACGTTTTAAAAAAGTAAAAAAAAATACATAGTAGAAGATTAAATTATGCTAGTTTAAGTTAAACTTTTTTTTAAAAAAAAAGAAGTAACTTAATAGATTAAGTATAACTACCTTTACCTTATTTTTTTCTTACTTAAGGTTTTTTTAATAAGAGGTGTTTAATAGCGCTATAGAAATAAAAAGACAACATAGCTTATTTAGACCTAAGATTCTTTATTTAGACTAAGTAAGGCTATTCTAGCATAAAATAGCTTACTAAAGTTAAGAAGAGGGTTATTTTAACCTAAAAAAATCTATTATGTAGAAGAAACAAACATTCTAGCCTAGAATAACTTATACTAGTAAAAAAAAGGCAGAGTTTAAGTCTAGCAAAATATTCTAAAAATTTTAGAATAAAAAAGCTGTAAAGTAAGTAAGCTAAAAGTAGTTTAATCTATTACTACTAAAATAGTTACACTTTAAGTCTAAAAGACATAATATAAAAGTATTTAACTTTATTAAGGAAAGAAGAAAGAAGCTTAAGCTAAAGAACTTAAAACTACACTGTACTATGCATTCTTAACTATTTTTACTATAGGATGCGCTAGATCACACTAGATTGTGCTATTAGAGCTCTAGATTAGACATTAAGATCCTCTATAAGTAAATTTGCAACAGCAGAATAACTATTAAGATATTTTTTATTATACCTAGTTAGCTACTTTTTTTTTTTAGCTAAAGTTTAATCCTAACTAGCCTTATTTCTAATATTATTAGCCTTATTATGCTTTTTAAAGATGTAGTAGATTATATTAGTAGCTTTAGCAGCATTAACAGAATAATGTTGCTTAGCTTTAGTAACATAGACACTTTTAACACTATATTTCTTCTATTATGCTAGTTAGCGCTAGAATAGTTAAAAATAGCGCACACTTACTTTTTTAAATAAAGTTATTATAGCTTTATTCTTATTAGAGTCCTTTTTAAGCGCCTTACACTTTTTCTTTCTTTTTTTTTTTAGTAATATTAGCTTTAAAGTAGGCGCGCTTCTTAAAAACAACTTTAGTCTTTGTAATTTTACCTATAACGCTACTATGCGTGTATAGATAGTTGTTGTATAGAATTTTATTTTTACTATAAACTATTAAGAGCTAGAATAAGGCTAATTAAGCTAGATTATGCTGCAATAGAAAGACTTACACCTAAAGAAACTAAATAATAGTGTTTACTTATAATATAACTATTATGTTAGCCTATGCTAACTAAGTAAGGTTAAGTAAATTAACAAAAGCTAAAACATTAAGTATAGCGTCTTTAAAAGCCTATTATTTAGGTTTAAAAAAGATAAGGAGCTATCTAGAGTTAGCCTAGCCAGACTACACGTAAATACGCTAAAAGAAGCTAGAATATACAGCTTAAAGCACTTTTTACTAGATTTAAGGTAGTAAGCACACTTAGTGTACTTAATTTTCTTTTCTTTTATACTATAACATAACTTGTTGTCTATAAGCATATAATAGCTACTACTTTTATTTATAATACCCTTACAGGACATTTTGTTAACATATTAAACATAAAGTTTATTAAAGTGTAAGTTTATGTTAGTAAAGGCTAATTAATTTTTTTTTAAAAAAAAACTATTGCTAGATTACAACAGAGTAGGCTATAAAAGTCTATTTTAAAGTTGTTAAGTAAAGTTAAGCATAAAAAAAAAGCTAAGAGTAGATTAAGCAATAGGCAGGTGTAAGCAAGGTAAAATAGGACTATTAAAGCTTATTAGCACCCTTTTGCGCTAGATTACGCTAGAGTGGCTTAGAATATACTTACCTTAAAAAGTTTAGAGTCTTCTAAATTCTAAGCTATAAAGAGGGCAGAGGTGTAAAGAAGATAGACTTCTAGAACAGTTAGACCTTATATATACTATCCTAACTGCTACTTTATTAGCGTGAGATATACTACTATTTTACTTTTACTTTTACTTTTACTTTTACTTTTACTTTTACGTTATACTTTTACTTTACCTTTACCTAATAACTCTAGGTTGTTTTTAAATAAACTTGTATAAAATTAACTAAAATAGGCAGAGGTAAGCCTTTAAGGCATTATATAACACTATATTATGCTACTTAGGCCTATTGTTATCTATTCTATCCTCTAAGTTGTAGGACTACTATAAGGGGGGATAATGTAAGGCCAGATGTCCTAGAACAGGCTAGTATGGCCCCACCTAACTGTTACAATCCTTGCTTCGGGAAGCACTCAGGTCGATGTTGTTCCTGGTGGGATAGGACGGAGGGTAGGGGCCGACGGCAGGGTGTACAGTCCTACGTAATGGCTATTAGGCTAATGGAGTAGGGTAGGGTGACTAGATTGTGGTTTGTCCCTATAGCAGCAGTATAGTGGCTAGGTTAAACAGTCCTGTTAGACAGAATTAGAGGTATATATGTTGCAAGATATACAGATAGTATTGCAACTCTTTAAAAAAGCTAAATACTACTTAGTTTATATAAAAAATAAACTAAATAATAAACTAAACATTAAACCCACCTTCTAAAGGTTATTTAGAGTTAGAACTATATACATATCTAATAGTGCTAAGAATAAGTTGTGTAAGTTTACTAAGTTTACAGCACAGTAAACTTATTTAACTTGTTAAGCTTGTTTAACTTGCAGTCTGTCCTCCTATTAGATAACGCATTCTTCTGTAATTACAGGCAGCTGTACTGCCTTTGCATCCTCTAGTTAGTCTGTAGACAAGCTCTGCCCTAACCTAGCTAGATTGTGGAGCACCTTAGGTAGAGTTATGTTAGTCTAACTATAGACTATAACATGCTGCCTCCCCTCCCTAGCAGCGTCCTTACCGCTCTGCTTACACAACTGTGTTAGTAAGGGCTTATTTATAAAGTAGGCATCTACCTGCTAGAAAGCGTCTACTATGTCTAGCTTTTTTATACTAAATAGCTTACTAGTCTTATTTAACCTATTATTCTTACACTGCCCTTTGTTTTAATTCTTTTTATTAAACAAAAATAAGACCCTGTAACACTTACTAGTTATTAGAGTTATCCTATATGTTAACCCTGTCTTTAGACAGGTGCATAGAGTATGTAAAGAAGAATAATTAGTGTAACACTTTTGTTTCTAACACATCCTAGAACTAGTTGAAGAAAGAGAGAGAAAAGCTTTTATAATTTACTAAAGCGATAAAAGCTTAGAAGTAAGAGCTTTTAAAGAAGTAAATAAAGTAAATCTATTTGCTGTAGAAGATAGTAGAGGTAAGAGAAAAGAAGCGTTGTAAGCAGGATTATATCTAAAAATTACTAGATTTGCTAAAGGTTTATTGCGCATAGTACTTAGAGGGGGACCTTTTCTTTTTAGACAAGATAGTAGCTTTTAAGGCAGCAGTAGAGGGCTAATTGCCTCTCTAACCTCTTTCTGCAGGTACTTGTCTTTAAAGGCTGCTACTATCTAATAATAACATAGCTATTTCCTCTAAAATAGATGCCTTATTACCTAGCTAGTTCTTTTTAGAAGAGTCTAGAGGTACTTTTACACTAGCTGCTGCGCATTCTGCAGGTTCTTAGCTAGTTCTTAGGTGTTTTTACTAGTAGGCTATTTAACTTATTATACTAAAAACTTCTTTTTATTTTTTTAATTACTAATAATTTATTCTACTTTATACCTTGTTTCTATTTCTTTTTATTTTTATATTAATAAGAGGATCTCTTTAAGTGCTTTTTCTAGCTTAGAAACATAAAAATATAGGTGTATTTTTATATGCAGAGAAAGCTTTAGCTTATAGTTATTATGTTAGGTCTAGAGGACTTTATAGAGTCTTATTTTTCTTTCTGCAAGCTTTCTAGAGGGTCTAGGTATTTTAAAGTTCTTTGTTTTAAAGTATACATAGTCTCTAGAGCAGATCTTAGGTCTAGGTTGCTATGTCTAATTTGTGTATTATTTTATTATCTTCTAACTAGATTTAGCTTTAATTACTAACTTCTTATATATATTCTATAGGTTTAGTAACTAGTTAATTAACTTTAGTAAGTCTGTAGGCTAGCTTCTATAAAGCGTAAAGTAGAGGTAATAACTAAAATTAGCTTTATATAGGGTTTCCTTTATTATAACTTAGCAGATTCTATTATGTTAATAGCAAGCTGTGCTATAAAAAGCTATTTAGCCTAGTTATTTTAACTATAGAAAACTTATTTTCTTAGGTATTTTTCTACTTTAGCGTTTACTTATTTAGTCTAACTGTCTATTTATAGGTATATAATATACTGTAGATAATTTATGTGTTATACTAAGGTGCCTTATAGCTGCTTTTTAGAATTTACTAGTAAATAGCTTATCTCTATTAGAGATAATAACCTAAGGGCATCTATATACTAAGACTATGTTTTGTTTAAGTTTGTATATAAATTCTTTAGCTATAATAGTTTTTTCTAATAGCTATGTATATAAATACTTTGTAGTTTTATTAAAAGCTACTATTATTATGTTACACATTCTCTTTGTACTTAGTTTCTTTAATAGGGAAAGTTTTATTATAAAGTCTATAGTAACTATTATCTATAGTTACTTTAGGGCCTTAATTAGTTAAAGGTATCTATATGTTTTATGTCTGTAGAAGTTGTTCTTATTACATGCATTGCATTTCCTAAGTACCTCTGTACACAGTTGCTTTATTCTAGGTATAAGTTAAAAAATAGCAGCCCTTAGCTTCTTTTAAAGGGTGCTAATTTCTAGATGTTTAAACATTAAAAATTTATAGTATTTATAGATTAGGTTCTTTTATCCTTATTTAGTTACTATAAGCGCATAGAATTCTTCTATAGGCCTAAGTCTATTATACACTAGTCCTTCTTCTATTTCCTTAAAAAGGGCAAATTTTTTAGTTCCTTTTTCTTTTTTATTAAAGTAGTTAGGCCTGTAGCTAAGGGTGTTAGCCTACTAGTTCTAAGCTCTACAGACATGCTTAATAATGTAATTAAACTAGGCAAGTTTTATTACTTATTATATGTGCATTAGTAAGAGTTTCTTTATAGTTAGGAATGTAACTAAGTTTACATAGTCTATTATAATGTTAAATTATTTTCTTATTCTATGCAACTCTGTTGCCTATATTTGTACTACATTTAGTATTGCTTTTAGTTCTTTATTAGGTATACTGTAGTCTGCTTCTGCTCCTAAGAACTTTGCTAAATAGTATGCTATAGAGTGCTATTTCTTATCTTCTTGTTTCTAATAGAATGCTGCGCTGCTTGCTCTTAGAGATGCGTTAGTATAGATCTTTGTATCTAGCCTTAAGTTATACATCTGTAGTACTAGTTTAGTAGTTACAGCTTGTTTTAATGCTTTAAAAGTAGTATTTATTTATAGAGTTTAGACAAATTTTGTAACTGCTTAATCCTTTATACTAGCATTAGTTAATAGTAAAGTAATCTTTAAGTAGTTTTTAATTATTTGTCTAATATATTTAGATGGTCTAAAGAATTCTTTAACTTCCTTAACTATTATAGGTTTTAGCTATTCTAAGACCTTCTATATCTTAGCTAGGTTAATCTTAATTTTATTGCTGTTAATTATAAATTCTAAGTACTCTATTTTAGTAATAACTATAGAATTTGCATTTAGATAACTGCAGGTAGAGTCTGTACTCTTGTAACTTCTCTAGGACCTTCTGTACTTTCTGCACATAGTCCTCTAGGCTATCTTTTGTGTAGATAAGGATGTTATCTAGGTATACTAACACAAAGACGTCTAGATATAGGTTTAGAGCTGTGTTAATAATTCTCTAAAATGTTACTAGAGCATTTATTAATCTAAATAGCATTACTAACTGCTTATACAATCCCTATAGAGTGCAGAAGGCTGTTAGCTATTTATCTTCTTTCTTAATTCTTATTTTGTTAAATCTGTCCTGTATATTAAACTTTGTAAAGAGTTAGGTTCCTTTTAGCTAGTTTATAATGTCCTAGATAATTAGGAGAGAAAACTAGTCTTAGATTTTTCCTCCCTTCTTCTTTGCAAAGACTACTGCTAAGGCTACAGAGCTGTAGCTTTCCTAAATATAGCCTTATACTAGCATTTAGTTAACATATTCTTATAAGGCTTCTTTCTGTGTTCTTGTTAAGGGACAAAGTCTATAAGTTTTTAGGTTAGAATTCTTTATTAGGTTTATAGCGTAGTCCTATAGTTAATGTAGGGGCAGTTCTTTTAGATCCTTAGGTGTCTTAAACATGTCTCTATAGTCCTTGTACTTAGTAGGGGTAGCATGTTCTTTCTAGATCTTATAAATACTAATCTATTTTACATTTTTATTAGCCTTTAGTTTTTTATAGGAAACTTCCTTTAGTTTTTTTTTATTACCTTTATTACTCTAGCTTTTAGCTCTTAGCAGAGGAATTTTTATAGTTTTTATTTCTTAGGGTAGTAACTACTACCCTGTTTTGCTTATTTATAGGTTAGGCATAAGTTATTATAGCATGCTAACTAGGTTATGCGTGCGTAGTCCTTAGGACTTTTAATAGTTATTATTTTTTAATTAATAGTAGGGTTATGTTTTTTAAGCTAATTATAGCCTAAAATTATGTTGTACTTATCTTCTAGTAGGAGTATACTTATAGACTTCTAGTTCTTAGTGTTTAGTGTTACTAAATCCTCTTTAAACATTTCAAGGTTAATTTATTCTTTGCTGTATTCTAAAAAGAAAGCATTAGTAAGGGTTACCTTAAATAGACTTTTCTTAATTTAGAATAGGATGCTTTATTTGTCTATTTAAGTTACATCTATTACTATAAAGGTGCATCTGCTATTAATAAGAGCCAACTCTATTTATCCTTTAAATATAAAAGTTGTAGTTAGACTTTGTCTTAATCCTTAGCCTATAGCTACTAGTGCTTTTATATGATAAAATATTTCTTTTTTATTATCTATAAGGCATAGATTAATGTTCTTTTATAAATTATTAGGCTTATTAGGCCTTTTTTTATAGAGTTAATACTCTCTAATATAACAGTTAGCTGCCTTACATTTGTAATCCTTTACTAAGTAGTAAGTTAGTATATAATCTTCTTTGCATACAGCTTTCTATTAAAAGTAATAGAACCTGCATTTGTTCTAGTAGTAATAGTTAGGCTAATTTTTTAGCTTTTCCTAAACAGGTAGAGTCTAGCATATGTAATAGTCTATTATTTTGCATATTAACATAGTGCTTTTTTATAGGTCTTTACCTCGATGTTTTTCCTATGTAGGCTACTAGCCTGCTTAATGTTTGTTGTTTTAATGCTTTATGCAATACTGTTGTATGCATTAGTACTAGAGATATAAACAGTTGTCTAGTTTATATAAGGTGTTAATTAGACATTCTTAAGTCTATTTAAGGTATTCTTTAGTTTGTACTAGTTGTATAAGATGTTTTTTCTACTAGTAATTGTCTGTGCTATAGGAAGCGCTGCTACAGAGAAGACACTGTCTGTAGTTATATTATAGTGTGAGGGCTTTCCTGCTAACTGCTAGCCCTAGAAGTAGAGTCCTTGGCTGCTCTAGACTTAGTTCTAGGACTTTAAACCTAGCAGGTCTGCCTAGTCCTTCTAGTTTCTAGTTATAGATTTTAGTAAAAAACTACTATTATTCTTTCTTATCTATAACATTATATTTTACTTTAGCTATTTATTAGATTATCTTAAATGTTTTATAGTTATTACTAATATTTATCTAGTAAAGTAACACTACATATTTTCTAAAGTAATTATGTTATTGTTTGCACTTCTAGCATAAACTGCCCTAGAACTGTTTAAAGAGTTATTATGCTAAGGTGCCTAGCATTTTATTATTAAGAGGGAATTATTCTTCTTTTTTTTAACATTCATAATATACTAGCTAGATCCTGTGCGCAAAAATGCTTTAGACTAACTAGACTAACAACACCTTTATATAAAGCTAAATTTTTTTATTTTTTTTTATTATACACACATATTTTTTTTTTTACTTTTATATAAAATTAGAAAAGAAGGATAACGTTATATAAAAAAAGCATTTAGCTAGTATATTAAAAAAAAAAACTACTAGTCCTCTCTCTAGAACACACTACCCTTTATGTGTAGTAGTTATAGTATAGGCTACAGCTCTATTATATGCATAAGGCGTAGGCATTAGCCTAGAAGCTAGCTAGCATGTAACACTTAATAAAAAAAGAAGCACTAGTAGTGCTACTATAATAATAAAAACATAAAGTTACTAAGACTTAACTACAACTTTAAACTAAAACTACACAGAAGTACCTTTTATACTGCACAACCTTAGCTGCTTACAGCTGCAGGTCTATGCTAGCAGGTAGAATAATATTAATATTATATAATAGTAAAGCTATTACACACTACTTTTTAGCCTATTTATGTTAGCCTTTAGTATAAAAAAAAGTATAAAAGTTAAAAAGATTTATATATTTATGTAAAAACACTATATAAACTGCTAATTAGTAGCAAAACTAGTTAAAAAGGTAACACAAATGCGCCCTAGGCTATTAGGCTACATAAAAATGTTAAAGACCCCCACGCTAACAGCGTTAGAGGAGAAGGAAAAGAGCTAGAGAGACATTATATATATATATATGTGTGTGTGTGTGTGTGTGCAGAAAGACCTATTACTATTAGCACTATATAAAAAAAGAAAAGAGCTAAGGGATTATATAACGTACTTCATGGGCGAGTTGCTCACACACCCGAGTCGCTTACTTTTGCCAAGACCCCACCCTAACAAACTCTATTATGGCCCATAACAACCCGCTCTAGCACTATATAGTACAGTATAGCCTAGAATATTATTTAGATACTACTTCTGCTTCTTGCTTACATGTTTGCGCGTTATGCCTAGTCTAATTGCACTATTTGCAGCGCCTTTAGAATAGCTTACCTACTTTAGCTTGCACCTGCTTCTTTGCCTTCTTCCTGTTACTACACACTTTAAACTCCTTTAGAGCTGTTAAGCATAGGCCTTTTTAAATTATTAAGGTCTTTTTTACTTTAATCTACTTTTTTTTATGTAATTTATGTTACATAGCAGCCTTATTAGCTACTTAAAGCTTAGTAATTTCTTATTACACTAACACTAGCTTATGCGTAATTATTGCTGCCCTTTTTAAAACTTTTTTAAACACCTTAACTATAAAAGTTAGTAAACTATTTATATACTTTTAAATTTTTATTTTTATAAGCATTAATTACAACTTAAGTTTTAAAGTATTACTTAAGGTTTATAACTGCTAAGGCTTATTATATATAAGTAGTAGTAGTAATAGAGTGCATAACTTTATATTAAGGCCTATTATAACTTATTATAGGTTAAAAGAAACTAATCTAGCGCTTTAAAACCCTTCTTAAATATTACTAAAAGTAATTATAGCATTATAGGCTACTTTAAAGCATAGTAAGAACTTTATTTTTATAATATAAGTAATTTAGTTATGTATAAGGTTTTTAGCTTAGCACTTATACACTTTTTTTAAAAAAGTAAAACAACCTACATTAAGTAGCTATAAAAAGTGTAATAAGTAAAAAGGCATATAAATAGTAATAATCTTATTATTTTTATAGTAGTACTAAAAATAAAGTAAGTTATAGCTTTTATAGCTATTAATAACTAGTAGATAGTAGCTGCTAATAGTACACTTTCTTATATGCACATTAAAGTGCTTTAACTAGTCTAGACTAAGCTAATTAGTAGTCTAGCTACACTTAGAGATTATAATAACTTAATTCTAAAGTAGATTTTTCTTTTTATACTAGTTTAAAAAGTAGTTACTACTCTAAAAAATAATAAAGAGTAGAATAGCTTACCTTTTAGCATTAATGCCCTAGATAGCTGTTGTCTACTTCTAGTTGCCTAGCTAGACTGCTTTTAGCTGTCCTTATCTCTTTAAACTTATAATAACTCCTCTAGTAGATATCTAGCTTATTATAAACCTTGTTTTATTAAAGTTGTACATGTTATTATTCTAGATGCTATACTTAGCTTTAATATTCTTTATAAAGTTAAACTAGCTTTAAATTACTATAAAAATTTTATAAAAAGCTTTTTTATAGTTATACTTACATTTAAACTTTACTTTAAGCTTTAAGTAACACTTAATAAATGTATTAAGCTAGTTTATGCTAACATAGCCTATATTATACTTAGTATGTAAAGAATTAGCTATATTAGCTACAGCTACTAGCTAGGGGGGAAATTCTTATATATCTAGCTTAAGTATGTGCTAAATAATTACTTACTTTTTATTATTATCTAGCTTTTATAAGTTAGCTATATAATTAGCTTAAAAAGGTTATTTAGCATATTAGTTACTTATTATTTTTTAAAAAACCTTATAACGTACTTTACAGGCAAGTTGCTCACACACCTAAGTTGCTTACTTTTGCTAAGACCCTACTAAACTACCCTTCCTACACTAATGCATTCCCCACAACACTACTTAGACGTGCTAAAAGAATGTTAGATACAGCTTACACTCTAAGCTTTTAAATAAAACATAAAACT
>NW_022985201.1:528265-541121 GCF_010093535.1 Lindgomyces ingoldianus
TAATAAAAAAAAGCAGGTAATTATTAAGACTATACTTAAGCTATATGCGCAAGGAATTTCCCCTTAGATAGCATTTATAGCTAATATAGCTAATTTTTTGCGCGCTAAGCGTAATCTAGGCTATGTTTACATAAACTAGCCTAGTACGTTTATAAAGCGTTATTTAGAGCTTAAAGTAAAGTTTTAAATGTAAGTATAGTTAAAAGATATCTAGCTAATTATAAACTTTATTTTACTAAAGTTATACATGTTATTATCTTAGATACTATACTTAGCTTTAATATTCTTTATAAGGCTAAACCTGCTCTAAATTACTCTAGGACTCTTATAAAAGGCTTTTTTATAGTTATACTTATACTTAAATGTTACTTTAAGCTCTAAATAACGCTTTATAAACATACTAGGCTAGTTTATGCAAACATAGCCTAGATTACGCTTAGTGCGTAAAGAATTAGCTATATTAGCTATAAATGCTATCTAAGGGGAAATTTCTTGCGCATATAGCTTAAGTATAGTCTTAATAATCACCTACTTCTTTTTATTACCTAGCCTTTATAATTTAGCTGTAGAATTAGCTTATAAAGGTTATCTAGTGCTATAGTTATTTATTATTTTTTATAGAACTTTACATATAGCTATAGCATATTTCTTTAAAAGTTTTATGTTTTGTTTAAAAGCTTAGAGCGTAAGCTGTATCTAACATTCTTTTAGCGCGTCTAAGTAGTGTTATAGGGAATGCATTAGTGTAAGAAGGGTAGTTTAGTAGGGTCTTAGTAAAAGTAAGCAACTTAGGTGTGTGAGCAACTCGCCTGTAAAGTACGTTAAATAGCTGCAGCGTGTTACTTAAAAAGTGTTACGTTTTATTTAAAAGCCTAAAGTATAAGCTACATCTAATATTTTTTTAACATGTCTAAGTAGTATTATTAGAAATGCATTAGTGTAAGAAAAGTAGTGTAGTAGGGTCTTAGTAAAAGTAAGCAACTTAGGTGTGTAAGCAACTTGCTAATAAAGTACGTTAGTAGAGTTTATAAAGTTAGGGCTAAAAAAGAGAAGGTAAAAAGGGGAAGAGAAAACCTTATTATATACACCTCCCTACGCACCTTTCTACGCAAAGATTCTACACTATTCTGTTATAAAATCCTGCATAAAAACGGCTTATACACTGCTAGACATTTATAGAATAAGTGTATAAAGCTAAATAATAATAGCTTAAACACTTTATATTATTTATAAAGCTATTTATAAAGTATAACTAGCCTATTTTAATATACAGCGTTACTAGGGCAAGTTCTAATAAATAGGGTAAAGTATAGGCAGAACATATTTAAATAGACTTGCATAAACAGAAGGAAAGTAACTAGTACAGAAGGCAACTTCTTAGGTAAAAATAGAAAGTTGCTAGTGTTTATACGTAGTAATAGTGTTACAGTCTAAATAGTTATTGCGCAAGAGAAGATTATATAGCTATGTTACATAATGCTTGTGCGTAAACCTCTATGCGTATACATCTAGATATTCCTCTTTTCCTCTATATAGAGGAAATACAGATTAATATAGAACTAGAAACATGTTGCCCCCACCCTACCTACTTTGTACGCTGTGCACACTGTACACTACTCTTACTCTTGCTACTTAAGTGCTCATACTGTAAGCAGCTAGCTGAAAGAGCCCATTCAACAATACCTCTCTTTATAGCTAGTTACAGGGATATAGAAGTTAAGTACAAAGTTAAATAAATAGTTAATGCTTAAAAAGAAAAAAGTTTTTAGTAAAATAAACAGAATAGCTTACTAGTAAAAATATATAAAAACTTATTAAAAACTTAACAAACGCTCCCTAGCTTTTCTAAGACTATTAGGCGTCTCTTCTAACTAAAACTAGCCTAGAGAAAGTTCCTTAGACTAGAAAACACTATTATTAGCAGCAAAGAGAACCGTTACACTACTAGATAGCTGTAATGTAGGAACTCTACAACTCTACAACACAAGCTAAGAGGGAGAAAGAGTGCCTACAGGTAACCCCACCACACTTTTACCTCAGCTAACTAACCATTAGGTAAGTCAACCACACAAAATTTAACCCCACTAACTAAAATTCCTATTTCCTCACCCTACCAACCCCATCACTACTTCTCGCCAACACCTTGTGAACATGTCCAAGCAGCTTTTAATAAGCGTAAGTAGCTCCTACTTCCATTGCCTAGCCCATCTAAATGCGTTCTAGGAAGCCTACAAGGCGTACTGCAGCCTTAGTTGCTTGCCCTTTAGCGCTAAGCCCTTTAGTAAAGTAGGCATCTTAACTTAATAGCAACAGGTTTCTAACGCGTTTAGAACAAGGATAACACAATTCACGTGTATTTTAGGGAGGTATATTACAGAGTTAGTGTGGGTGGAGAGCTCTGCAGAGTAAGTTACAATCTGTTCCTAATGCGTTTTAAACATGTTTAATAGCATTTAAAACACATCCTAACGTGTTTAGAACATGTTTAAGTCATAAGGAGCGCTAGTTACTCACATTAAAAAGTACCATAAAGAGGTCTAGGTAAAGGCAGCAGAGCAGACTAAAAATCCTTCTATAGCAAAGATTAATCTTACTTATAGTAAGTTATTAACAACCTGTTTACATTATGTTCTTAATAGCATAGCAGACTTCTTCTTAGAAGTTATAAAAAAGCATAACAAAATTATTAGAGGAAAGGGTTTTAAACCTGTTTAAAACGTTGCTAAGCTTCTACTAATCCTGCGCTGTCGCAACACGCAGGTTAGTGTTAACCTAAAGCTAACTGCATCCTACTTAAAACATGTTAGGCAGCGCTGTTCTAAACGCTTTGTAAAGCAAATCCTAACTAGTTTTAAACACCTTAAGCTTCCCCTCTACAAGAAAATAAACAATAGTAAAAATTAAAAAGCTAGTAAAGTATATTTCTGCCCTATTAAACTTTTAATAACCTGTTAAAAACATGTTTAAGTTAACTTTACTATAGCTAAGAATATAATTAAAAAGGTAGGTAAAGTGTTTTCTTATAAGGTTTATAAGAGCTTTAGTGCTATTAAAGGAAACCTAAACCTAAAGGGTAACTTCCTGCCTCTTCTATTATCCTAACATATTCCTAACATGTTTAGAATGCAAATAGAATAACACATGCAATAGCACTAAGTAGTTTAAAGGCTAAGATAACTTAAAGAGTAAGAATAATGCAAAGAAGGGTAAAGATAATAAGGAATAAATTTATATATAATTTAAGTTAAGTTCTAAACATGTTTAAAACATGTCTTTACATATTTTTATACTGCATGTTGTTCTTAAGGTGTTCCTAAGAGGATCTTAATAAGATTAGCAAGGCAGTAAATATACCCTAAAGTAAGAAAAAATGTCCTTAATCTTAGGACTGTACAACCTAACCTTATGCTGTTTAGAACATGTTCTTAATGTAATAAGGTAATTATGTTGTCTCTGTTTAAAGCCCTCTCCTTTTTTAGTAACTCTAGCTTAAGCAACCTATTTTGTAGCTCCTACTTTCTTATGTTTGCCTTTTTTTCTCTTACACTTACCTCTTTTTCTCTTAGCTTAAGGGCTAAACATTAGGCCTAGGCATTAAGATTCTATTAAAGTGCTTACTGCTAAAGACTTAGCTATAATAATAGTAATCTAATTATTATCTAAACAGGTTTTAATAACATTAAAGTTAAATTACTATTGTGTGTTGCTGTTTAAGCTTCTAGGGATAGTGTATGCCTAACAGCTAGCAATTGCTGTTGTTTAGAGCTGTTACAAGCTTTAACATAGCTAGATAATAAGGCTTAGAATAAGATAGTATTATTACTATTATTATTAGAGTTATAATTTATGTTTAAATTAAGATAGTTTTATTACTTACATTCTAATAACATTAGTAACACTTTTAAAATATATTAATAATGCACGTACTTTCTCTAGCTATGTGTATGCTATACTAAGAAATAAGGCTTATAAAATAATAGCTATAGCGTATATCTTTTTCTACTTGCGTGTTCTACTAATTAATATTACACTAGTTAAGCTTCTAGGCCCTATTTATGTTTAGACTAAGTTTAAAAAGCTTAGACATTTAACTTACGCTAGAATTACTAGTAAAAGGTGTAAGGCTTTTTTAAATAAATATAACTTCTTAGTAGCTTACTTAACGTTATTAAAAGTTTCCTCTAAGACATTCTAATTATGTTAAGTTATTAATATAATATTTTTATTAAGCCCTATAGTAATTACTCTATTGCGTTTATGCTTTGCCTAGTAACTAATAGTTAGACTCTCCTACTTTATAAACACATTATAAATGTGTTACAGATGTTATAGGAACATATTTACTTATTAATTAAACGCACAGAGTGTTATACTCTTTTTAGCTTTAGCAGGTAAGAAGTGCTTGCATCTGTTAACATATAAAAGCAAAGGCTAGATCTAGACCACCTGTTGCAGTTTTAATACTGTGACGGTCCTACGCAGAGAGCTCTGTCGCGCGTCACATGACGAGCTGCCCGTGCAGCCAATCAGGATATAGGGGGTGCGACTAGCGCAACGCTATTAGTTCGCTTAGCGCTAGCGTCCTTGCTAGCGCCTTAGCGCTAGCGTCCTTGCTAGCGCCTTAGCGCCGCAAGCACTTCTTCTGCAAAGCTGCCCTTAAAGCTCCCTTTCTCCTCTCTATCTTAGTGTAGCTAAAATAGAGCTAACTTACTCTGCCTTACTTCTTTAGCTTTATATAGTAGTAAAGACAGTGCTTATTATTATATTACACTAAGATTATTTTATTTAGCTAAAGAATAGTAATATAATATCTAGGTCTACTGTGCAGTTAGCTCTAAGAGCTTAATCTGCTAACTAACCTTTACTTAGACAGATTTACTAGTATAACTAGGCTAAGCTTTAGTTTATTAATAATAGCTATCTACTTTAAAGCCCTAGTTAGGCTAGGTAACTGTAAAAGTAACACTAAGTAATAATTAAATTATTACACTTTATTAAGAAGCTTTAAGCTAGGAGTGCTGCTGCTCTAGTTTAAATTAACTGTAGGGGGGGGCCTACTATACTAACTACCACCGCAACAACGCGAAGAGAGCTGCAGGCTCTGTACAAACCTACGTACAAACCCACCACTAATTAACTATCAGCCCCACTGTCACTAGACCTGGGGCTCACACTACACTATACCTCTGTGGACTGCTAGACCCTAGAGTAGAGGGAAGGAGCTAAGAGCACTAAAATAAGAAAGCTATTAAAAATTAAAATATATATTAATTCTACTGCCTAGCCTACTAGCAACGCCTATACGCCTAAACTAAGGACGCTGCTATGCTAGGCCTAGTTCTACGCTAATAATGTGTTTAAAGAGGACTACGCTATTAAGACTGCGCACGCGCGCGCTTAGTAGGCTAAAAAAGCACTATTATTCTAAACAGAGGCTATTACCTAGAGCACTACTAATTATAATTTAATTAGCCTTTGCCTAGACCTACTAAACCTTATAGCTATAAATTACATAGTTATAGTAAATAAGCTACTATAGTAGTTATTAAAAGTGTAAGCTTATTAAAACTACACTAATACTTTTACTAAAGCAGTTAATATAGTAGAAGCTAAGTAAGCAAAAGTTAGTAAAAAGCTATAAAAGCTTTAAAGCTTACTAAATAAAACCTTTAAATGCTTAGCTAATTATAAAGATAAAGTTAAAAGACTTAAGGCTGCTGCTATACTAGCGCGTAACTAATTATTTCTCTTAGATAAAGCTTATTAAGTGCTAAGAGGCACACTTATACTAACTACACTAAAAAAGTAACTATAATTTAACCTAGCTACACTAAGAACGCCTAACCTTTTTTATATTAGTACTATAAGCTAGGGAGCTAGGCTAAAACTGTTAGCTAAAGCAAAAGATCTGCTTAGGTTTATAAGTAAAAATAATGTTAAATTTAACTACTAGAAAGACCTCTTAATAAGTAAGCTACTTTATAACATAGACTACTTTATACTTATAAATAGTAACCTTATAAAGAAGAAAAACACTTAAGTACACTATACTAAAAGTAAGGTAAGTAGTTAAGTACTAAGTTAACTAGTTCCCTACTTTAAAGCCTAAAAGTAGTAAAGTAAGCTAGTAATAACTAAAAATATTATAAGCTTTCTAGAAAAAAACTTTAAAAATACTAACTAGTAAATAAAAGCTAAGACTAAGCTTTACTAGCTTAAGATAAAGCTATCTTAGAATTTTAAAGACTTTAAGGCCTAGTTTATGTGCCTTATAAATAAAGCTAAGCTGCTGCTTAAGTAGTAAAAAGATAAGATTTATAACACCTTATTAAGTTAGCTTTAAGTACATATAAAGACTTACTATAATAACTTAATAGTTAGCTTCTTTAATTATATAAAGTAAGCCTACTAGATATTCTTTTTACTGTAAAGGTCTACTGCAGAGTTAAGCGCGCAACATGCGCAGAGAGGTTAAGAGAAGCTTACGCGTTAGAACATTCTCTAACCTGCTGCTACTACTGCTGCTCTAACAACTCTAGTAACACTCTAAGTGTAGGTAGCTTTAACAAAAGATGCTATAACTTGCTACTTATACTATTAGCTAGAACATATAAGTTGTAACTGCCCTTACGCCTGCGCTAAGAGTAAGGCTGTAGAAGTAGTGTAAGAGCTAGACACTATAAGCTCTAGTAAGGATAGCAAATTAGAGGAAAACTTACTCTAAAGAAAGTCTTTTTTCTAAAGTTAATAAACAGAGCACTAGCGCAGAAGCTATGTAAGCTACTATTTAGCAGTAAGCCTTTTATGCTGCCCTGCTGTGTCTTTGCTAGAGGGATTACTATACGCTTAAATAGTCTTATTAATATAGAGGCTAGCAGCTATAATCTAATCTACCTATAACACCTACAGATAATCTAGAAGCACTTATAGCCTAAGATACTTAGCATTAAGTCTATCTTTATTACAGAATATAATAATTAACTAAACAGACAGGTAGATAAGTACTTCTACATAAATCTAGTAATTAATAGCTACTAGCTGCCTACACTCTTTATTCCCTATAACATAGGCTGTTATAACTTAATTATAGGCTGTAAAGTCTTTAAAAAGGCTAGTGTCTAAATTAACTATAAGAAATAATTAATTTAGTAGCTAAACAATAATTAGATGTAGGACTATAAGCATAATATTATTGTCTTTACACATAGCGCGTCTCTATAAATTAACTAATCTTATTAAGTAGACACTAACTAATAAAATAAGTTTATAAAGATATTAAAAATTAATTAATACTAACTTTAATTAACTTAAAAGCATAATTAGTAGTAAAACTTAAAGAAAATAAAAAAGTAACTTAATTTTTAACTAATACTCTCTAGCGCTAATTAAGCGCGCTAATGTTAACTAGCTATCTCTAGAAAAGCACTTGCTAAGGTAGGGCTAGAGGTAAACATAATTAACGCTGCTGCGTTTATGCTACACGTAAGGCGTAGAGATGTTGTAATTAGACATATTAGTGTTTATAAAGTTAATTAACTAATTAAGGACTACTAAGCACTTATAATAGTTAATCTTAAAAATAAGCTCTAATAGCTAATGCTTAAGAAGTTACTATCCCTTGCGTACGCTAGAGCTACGCTAGCTTACTTCTTAAAAAAAGACTTAGACAAACTGCTGCTACACTAACCTAGTGTTAACTATAATATTAAGCTAATAGCAGAGAACACTTTATTAAGCAGCTTACTATACAGCATGTCTCTAGAGCAGCTTAGGCTAGTTAAGGACTATCTAGACAACTACCTGCAACGCGGATTTATTACGCACAGCAACGCTAGCTACGCTTCTCTAGTCTTGTTTACTAAGAAGCTAGAAAGGGGGTAGAGGTTCTATGTAGACTATTATAAGCTTAATGTAATTATAAAAAAGAACACTTACCTAATACTTTTAATCTAAAAGACACTTATGTAGCTAGCTATAGCTAAGGTCTTTACTAAGCTTAATATATAATAAGCGTTTTATTACATCTAGCTTACTAAAGAAGTTAAGAACCTAACTACCTTCTAAACACACTATAGCAACTATAAGTATTACATGCTGCCTTTTAGACTCTATAACAGCTTTATAACTTTTTAGTAATATATTAATTAGGTTTTACATAGCCTACTTAACAACTTTTATACAGCCTACTTTAATAATATTTTAATCTACTTAGATAACTCTTTGCAGCATAAGGTATATGTTACTAAGGTTCTATGTTATTTGTAAAACACTAGCCTATAAATTAACCTTAAGAAGAGTAAATTTATAGTTACTAAAATAAAATTTTTAAGTTTTATTATTAGTATAAATAGAATTTATAAGGACTTTACTAAGGTAGCTACTATCTAAGACTAGCCTATACTAACTTTAATTAAAAGCCTGCAGTTATTCCTAGGGTTCTGTAACTTCTACTGCGCCTTTCTTAAGAACTATAGTTGTATTATACAGCTGCTTATAAAGCTGCTTAAGTGTAGCACCTAGCATTCTTTAAAAGAGCATAAGTTAGCTGTGTTTAAGCGCGCTAAAGACTTTATGCTATTAGATAACATCTTTACGCACTACTTACTAGACTGTAAGATGTGTATAAAGACTAATATAAGTAATAAAGTTGTTGCAGGAGTACTATTGCAGCTGCAAGACAACAGCATCTAGCGCCTTATAGCGTTCTACTCTAAGACTATAAGCCTGCTGTAGATAAACTATAATATATATAATAAAAAAATACTTATAGTTATCTAAGGCTTATAAAAGTAGCAAGTGTAGCTAATAAGCCTATAATAAAATAAGCTATTTATAGTAATTACTAACTACTAAGCTCTTAAGTACTTTGCTATTAAGCGTAAGCTTACCCCTTACTAGATATAATAAGCTATACTAATAATAGACTTTAACCTTACGCTAACCTACTGCCTAGGCACTGCTAACATTATTGCAGACGCGCTGTTAAAGAAGTAGAAGAAGCTTAAAATGTAAAAAAAAAAAAATAAGGCTACTTATACATACTTTTTTTTAAGCTAAAAGTAAATTAGCGTTAGTCTTATTACTTAATTACATGCTACCTTGCAGAGCACTTTTTTGCTAAATAAGAAGCTTATAGAGCTGCTGCTAATAAATTAACTGTATAAGCTTATTAATTAGATCTTAGATGCTAATTAGAATTATAAGAGCTTATAATACTACTATAATAAAGCGCAGGATTTTAGCTTATAATAAAAGCTTAACACTAAGGGCCTGCTACTAAAGAAAAAAAAGCTTATAGTTTTAGCTATCTAGTTTCTAAAGACCTACCTTATCTGTGCTATTTACGCAACACAACTTACTACACATTCTAGGACTAGAAAAATAACTAAGCTGCTGCGCAAGTAGTACTACTAGCTAAGCATAAGCTAGAATGTTAAGACCTATATTAGCGCTTATAAGGCCTGTTAGTAGAGCTATATTCTTTAAGATAAGACTCTAAGGCTCTTTAAGCTACTGCTAATACTTAAGTAAGCATAGTAAAATATTTTTATAAATTTTAAATTATTCTTACTTAATTAAGCTAGCTATAATAACATGTTTATTATAGTAGACTGTCTAAGCAAGCGCTGCTTCTTACTGCTGTGCTATAAGACTATTACTGCTATAAGAGCTATAGACCTATACTATTACTATATCTAGCGCGTTTATAGACCCTCTTAATTAATTATTTTTAACTATAGACTATAGTTTACCTCTGCATTTATAGACAAGCTTTGCTGCTTTACTAGTGTTAAATAAAAGCTCTTTATGCTTTACTATCCCTAGACTAACAGCAACATAGAGGTGCTAAATTAGTATATTAACTAGTAACTGCGTCTATTTATTAATTACTTCTAAAATAACTAGTTAGACCTACTGCCTTATATAGACTAGGCTTAAGCATCTTTACTGTATAAGATAATAAGGTTATTACTATTTAAAATTAAGTTTAGCTATTATCTAACACACTACTAGGACTAGAAGGCATGTATAAAACACTTACTAACTGCGCTAGAGCAGATTTTATGTAAGAAGGCTTAGAGCTATGCTAAGCTTTGCTACAACACTATATAATAAGTAATTAAGATTATAAAGAAAAGTATTACTTAAGCCTAAAAGTAGTAAGCAGCTTAGGCAAATAAAAAGCAGCGTAAGCCTAACTTTATAGTAAGTAATAAGGTATACATAACTTTTAAAGGCTTTACTATAGGGCGCCCTAGCTAGAAGCTTAACTAGCAGATGTATAAGCTTTATTTAATTATAGGTATAAGAGGTTATTTGTACTAGCTTAAGCTCCCCCTGTACATAAGAATGCACAACGTCTTCTACGCAGACTGCCTATAGCAGGCAGCACCTACAACACTGCTAGGTTAGGTTAAGCCTCTAGAGGAGCTAATTAAGGTTAATAGTCACCCTAAGTAGCAGGTTTAGAACATTCTAGATAGTTACGTCTACTGCAGACGTCTTTAATACTAAGCCTTATAAGTAGGCTATAATTCTAACCCTACCTAGTATAATGCTAACAGATTCCTTAGAGCTCTGCATAAGGTAAAGGACTTCTACTAAGCATATCCTACTAAGCCTAGTCTGCTAGCGCGACTAGACGCCTAGTTGCAAGCGTATAAAAAAGGCAAGAATATAGAACTTATAAAAGTTAATAATTAACTTACGCTAGGGTCTTAACTAGTTTAAAGACTAATGTAAAGGCGCTAAACTACTTAGTTTTAGAGATAAGACTGCCTTAGAAGGGGGTAATGTGACAGTCCTACGCAGAGAGCTCTGTCGCGCGTCACATAACAAGCTGCCTGTGCAGCTAATTAGGATATAGGGGGTGCAACTAGCGCAACACTATTAGTTTGCTTAGCGCTAGCGTCCTTGCTAGTGCTTTAGCGCTGCAAGCACTTCTTTTGCAGAGCTGCCCTTAAAGCTCCCTTTCTCCTCTCTATCTTAGTGTAGCTGAAATAGAGCCGACCTACTCTGCCTTGCTTCCCCAGCTCCATACGGTAGTAGAGACAGTGCTTGTCATCACAAATACTCTGCATAAAGTGCGCCTTATAAAACTTAACTATGTTCTAAAGTTGCCATTGCTAGGGATTGTTAGTAGGGTTAATAGACTAAAGATATTGCCTAAAACCTTCTTAACATGTTATTAACAAGTTCCTAGCACAATTGCAACACGTACCACTTATCTGCTTTTTATCTATGTTAACTGTAACACTAATAAATCTATTACAGTGTAAATAGTTTTATCTTATCTCTCTCTAAACATATTAAGATACATGCTTAAACAGTATCTTAAAGCATTTCTAATAGATGCGTCTTTTCTTATAATTAATATACATATAAGTAAGAGTAAAAACTAAACATGTTAGCACCTCTATTATAACACGTTCTTAACGTGTCCACTTACGTTTTCTATGCTGCTTATAGTAGAAGGTAAAAATAAGATTAATAGCTATAAAAGCTATAACTTACTTAATTTCTAGCAGTACTATAAGGAGAATAAAATTATTACTATTTACATGCCTTTATACTTATTGCACCTTCTATAGCCTCTTAATATAGGTTGTTTTGCCTCTTTTAAAAAAGGTATATAAGTGCTAAGCTAAAGATCTTATGTGTAACTAAATTACTTATATTATAAAACTTAAGTTTCTACTATGCTTTATACACGCTTATAATGTAGTAATTACTTTTAGTAATATCTAAAAAGGGTTTTAAGGCACTAGTTTAGTTCTAATTAACCTAAAATAGGTTAAAATAGCCCTTAATGTCTAGTTGTGTACTCTATTACTACTACTGCCTATTAATAACAAGCCCTAGCAGTTGTAAACCCTAAGTAATACTCTTAAATTTAAGTTATAATTAATGCTTGTAAAGGTAAAAATTTAAAAGCATATAGATAGCTTACTAACATCTATAGTAAAAGCTTTTAAAAAAGTTTTAAAAAGAGCAGTAATTATTGCGCATAAGCTAGTGTTAGTGTAAAAGAAGATTATAAAGCTTTAAGTAGTAAATAAGGCTGCTATGTAACATAGATTGCATAAAAGAAAGTAGATTTAGGCAGAAAAGACCTTAATAGTTAAGGATAGAGCTTGTCTAACTACTCTAAAGGAGTTTAAAGCGCGTAGTAATAGGAAGAAGCTAAAGACGCAGGTGCACACTAAAAAAAGTAAGCTAAGTTAAAGGTAATGCAGGTAGTGTAATTAGACTAAGCATAACTTACGTACATGTAAAAAAGTAGCAGAAGTAGACTTTAAATAATATCTTGTGTTGTATTGCTCTATACAGGGCTAAAGTAGGCTGTTTTGCGCTAGAATAGGGTGGTTTTAGTGGGGGCTTGGCAAAAGTGGCCGGCCAACCCGTTAGGTACGTTAATAGTAATTACTATTACTAGAAGCGCCTAGTAATTGCTATAGTAATTACTATTACTAGAGGTACGTAGTAATTACTATTTCTATAAATAGATATTTTATAGAAAAAGATTTTAAGTAGTAAAAGTAATAATTATTATAATAGTATATAATAATTCTTATGTCTCTAGTAATATATAAAGCTTTTTTATTTAAAAAAAGACTATATAAGCTAAAAAAATGTTAACAAGTAATTACTATAATTTAAACAACTATAATATATATAATAATAATATAATGTATAATAATAATATAATGTATAATAACGCTATATAATACTGTTTAGCGTATATATTTACTTTACTAAAGTTATTCTACTTACTAATATTACTAAGTTTATTTATATTATATTATAATTTTAGTTTAAGTAAAAAAAATTAATGTTAAAGAGATATATATTTTAT
>NW_022985201.1:541131-543454 GCF_010093535.1 Lindgomyces ingoldianus
ACTTTATTATAATTATACTTTACCTAGTAGTTCTAAAGGAAAACAAAAACAAATAATAAATATAGAAGATAAAGAAGAGTTAGAAGAGTTAGAAAATAAAAGTACTACTAGCGTCTCTAGTTATAATAGTACTACTAGTAATAATAGTAGTTATATATAGTAAAACTGTAAATAAAAACTATTTAGTTTATTTTAGTTATATAATTTATTTATTTATTTTCTTTATTTTAGTTATTTCTTTTACTTTAGTTATTTCTTTTACTTTAGTTATTTTTTATATTTAAGTTATTTAGTTTATTTAAGTTATTCAAGTTACTTAGTTTATTTAAGTTACTTAGTTTATTTAGGTTATTTAAACTAACGTACTTCATGGGCGATTTGCTAACACACCCGAGTCGCTTACTTTTGCCAAGACCCCACCCTAACAAACTCTATTATGGCCTATAACAACCCGCTCTGGCACTATATAGTACAGTATAGCCTAGAATATTATTTAGATACTACTTCTGCTTCTTGCTTATATGTTTGCGCGTTATGCCTAGTCTAATTGCACTATCTGCAGCGCCTTTAGGATAGCTTATCTACTTTAGCTTGCACCTACTTCTTTGCCTTCTTTCTGTTACTGCGCGCTTTAAACTCTTTTAGAGCTATTAAGTGCAGGCTTTTTTAAATTATTAAAGTTTTTTCTGCTTTAATCTGCTTTTTTTTATATAATTTATGTTATATAGCAGCCTTATTAGCTACTTAAAGCTTAGTAATTTTCTATTATACTAACACTAGCTTATGTGTAATTATTGCTGCTCTTTTTAAAACTTTTTTAAACACCTTAACTATAAAAGTTAGTAAACTATTTATATGCTTTTAAATTTTTATCTTTATAAGCATTAATTACAACTTAAGTTTTAAAGTATTACTTAAGGTTTGCAACTACTAGAGCTTATTATATATAAGTAGTAGTAGTAATAGAGTGCGCAACTTTACATTAAGGCCTATTATAACTTATTATAAGTTAAAAGGAACTAATCTAGCACTTTAAAACTTTTCTTAGATATTACTAAAAGTAATTATAGCATTATTAGCTACTTTAAAGTATAGTAAGAACTTTATTTTTATAATATAAGTAATTTAGTTGTGTATAAGGTTTTTAGCTTAGCGCTTATACACCTTCTTTAAAGAAGTAAAACAACCTACATTAAGTAGCTATAAAAAGTGTAATAAGTACAAAAGCATATAAATAGTAATATTTTTATTATTTTTATAGTATTACTAAAAATAAAGTAAGTTGTAGCTTTTATAGCTATTAATAACTAGCAGACAGTAGCTACTAATAGTACACTTCTTTATATGCGCGTTAAAGTGCTTTAACTAGTCTAAACTAAGCTAATTAGTAGTCTAGCTATACTTAGAGATTATAATAACTTAATTTTAAAGTAGATTTTTTTTATACTAGTTTAAAAAGTAGTTGCTACCCTAAAAGATAATAAAAAGCAGAATAGCCTACCCTTTAGCATTAATGCCCTAGATAGCTGTTGTCTACTCCTAGTTACCTAGCTAGACTACTTTTAGCTATTCTTGTCTCTCTAAACCTGTAATAACTGCTCTAGTAAATATCTAGCCTATTATAAACCCTGTTTTATTAAAGTTGTACATGTTATTATTCTAAATGCTATACTTAGCTTTAATATTCTTTATAAAGTTAAACTAGCTTTAAATTACTATAAAATCTTTATAAAAAGCTTTTTTATAGTTATACTTACACTTAAACTTTACTTTAAGCTTTAAGTAACACTTAATAAACATATTAAGCTAGTTTATACTAATATAGCTTATATTATGCTTAGTGTGTAAAGAATAAGCTATATTAGCTATAGCTGCTAGCTAGGGGGGAAATCCTTACACATTTAGCTTAAGTATATGCTAAATAATTACCTGCTTTTTATTATTATCTAGCTTTTATAAGTTAGCTATATAATTAGCTTAAAAAAGTTATTTAGTGCGTTAGTTACTTATTATTTTTTAAAAAACTTTATAAATAGCTGTAGCGTGTTGCTTAAAAAGTGTTGCATTTTATTTAAAAGCCTAAAGCATAAGCTACATCTAATGTTTCTTTAACATGTTTAAGTAGTGTTATTAGAAATGCATTAGTGTAGAAAGAGTAGTGTAGTAGGGTCTTAGCAAAAGTAAGCAACTTAGGTGTGTAAGTAACTTGCCTATGAAGTACGTTATTTAGTTAGATTAGTTTATTTAGTTAGATTAGTTTATTTAGTTAGATTAGTTTATTTAGTTAGATTAGTTTATTTAGTTAGATTAGTTTATTTAGTTA
>NW_022985201.1:543474-547226 GCF_010093535.1 Lindgomyces ingoldianus
AGTTAGATTAGTTTATTTAGTTAGATTAGTTTATTTAGTTAGATTAGTTTATTTAGTTAGATTAGTTTATTTAGTTAGATTAGTTTATTTAGTTAAATTATTTTACTTAGTTTACTAAGTTTATCTAAATATAGTAGTCTAAGTGAAATAATAAAAATAAAGTTAAAAGTGCTATAAATTTTAAATAGCTAATTAAGACTTATGTTATACTTTTATTCTATTTTTAGTAAATAGTAATTACTAGATTACTATAGTAATTACTATTACTATACATACCTAGTAGTAGTAATTATACTATTACTAGAGCTAAAAGGTTGCATAGTAATTACTATAGTAAACAGCAACCCTAGTAACCTAGTTAAAGCTAACCTTTACTTTTACTACTTACTTAGTAACTTTACTAAGTCTCTAACTGCGTTACTAATATTATACTAGTAACTAAGAACATGTACTATTACGTAACTAGCTTTTATAAATTATATTAAAAACTTTAAGTTTATAATAAACTATTATATTTAGCAGTATTAAACACACTATTAGATGTTGTATTAAATATAAAAAACTATAGTAAAAGTAAGTAAAAGTAAAATCTTTAATAAAAAAAATGTAACTAGCTTACTTCTATTTACTGTAGCAACACACTACACTACATAGTAGGCTGCTGCCTAAATAACGCAATAGCCTATGCATATGTCTAAGAACTTTAATTACTTAGACTTACACATACCCTTTTACTTCTATAACGCTACTAGTTAATTTTTAGTATAGTGTAATATTACATAAATCTTTATGTAAATTATTTATTACTTATTTATTACTACTATATGCACTATAGTAAAGTGTAAGAAAAGCTTATTAAAATACTCTACTAACCTAAGCATAGTGTAAAATCTAAAGCAGTAGACCTTACTAACTAGAGAGGGCGCCTAGCGCAATTTAGACTATATTGCGACTAATACAGCTTACTCTAAATTCTAGACTAACAAATTCTGCCTAGCAGTACAGCATCTATTAGATCAGGGTTGCCACTTTTATAGTAATTACTATTTTTTTAAAAAGTCTATAACAGCTTAATTACATTAGCTAATATTCTAAAAACCTAAACTTAGATACTAGGTATACTAAAGTATAGATATATAAGATTAGATTCTACTATATAAATTTGTATCCCTAGTAATAAAGAAAAAAAGAGAAAAAAAGCAGATATAGTAATAGTAATAGTAATAGTAATTACTATTTTTCTCTTCTTTTTTTCTCTCTTTTTTATTTATTATAAATGTATTAAATATAATTTTTAGAATTTAAATTTATAGATTTATAGACTAGTTTACTTAGCATCTATATGTTAATTTTTAGAATTATAGCTTATGTAATTAAGTAATAATAACGTTTTTAAAAACATAGTAATTACTATTTTAAAAATAGTAATTACTATAAAGTGGCAACCCTGTATTAGATGCTAAACATAATAATAATAATAATAAGTCTTAACTAGAAGCACACTTATGTGTGTAATTTAAAAATGTTGTAACAGCAATATAGTAAGTGCATATAGTATTAAACAGGTAATAAATAGTAGCTAATCTATTATAGATTTAGTAAAGGTAAACATTACAGCTAAAAGGCTATTAAGCATAGTGTAGACTCTAGCAAATTTAGTAATTAACATGCATTCTTTATTAAGAAAACTACACTCCTTAAACTCCTAGACGCATATGTGCCTCTCTAACACTGCTACCTAGATATAAAGCTTATAGATATTAACAGTCTAGAGCCTATAAACACTGTTAATCCTTAATACAATAATACTTTAAACAATAGTAGTCTACTTTTTATAGTACTAATAACAGACGTAGAGAAAGCTAATAAGCTGTGCTAATAAAGATATATTAAATTAATATTAGTAGATGCAGTTACTAGTACTAATAAGAAGATTAAATTTCTAAAGATGCACAACTTCCGCGCCTATGTCTAGCATATAAGCAATACTGTATTCTAGGTAAGCATATGCCACCTAATACATCTAATACCTGTCTAATACTTTACAGCGCTATGTGGACTAGATATGTGCAGGCTTTCTAGGTACCTACCACCTATTAGCAACAATATTTAAGACTGTTAATGTTTAGTAAGTTTTCTATTAACAGCTAAAATATTTCTTAAGTAAGCTAATAGTAAGATATAGTCTACTATAGTTAAATTAGCATTTAACTTTACCAATTAAGCTTTTTACAAAGTTGTTGCTATTAACAGTCCCTTCTAGCTACTAATTCTACCTTTTAAGATACTATTCTTAAGGGCTAAATAGGCAATTATAACAGTATTATATGCTGCACAGCTAGGCAGTTACTTTTTAGCTTCTAATATTTAACTAGTAACCTTAGATAAGAGTATTAGTCTTCTAAAACTATTTAATTATAAGTTCTTTAATAATCTTAAGTAAGTTTAGTATTAAGTAAAGTATTAAACACTAGCTAATAATACTATGTAGACATTAAGCTGCATTCTAGATAAATTAGTTTAACATAGAGGACATAAAGTACCTACTAGATACTATTTAAGCTAGAGATAACATAGTGCTAGTAGATTTAACCTAGTTTATTAACATACTTAAGCTAAATAAGCACTAAAAGTAGAAAAAAAAGTAGCCTAAACATATTAGATAACTTATAGCTACTTAAATAAACAGTTTATACTTCTAACTAATTACTGCAACTTTTAACTTATATTAGCATTTTACTTACTAATTATAGTAGAGTAAGAATTTTTTAAGTAACTAACAAAAAAGGTTTATTAAACATAAGCTTTTTAAGGGATTTAACCTACAACACTACTGTAACGATTCTACGAATCGTTCCATCTCGGGTCGCTCGGATCCTATCCGAAGGGTCCCCGTATCGGCCCCGACCATAACTTAACCTAGTCCCCTGCAGTTGCCCCTATTCCCTTATGTATTTAGTCGCACCTTGCCCCTGTAGCTAGCTTAGTAGTTTTCTAATATCCTACGTACAAGGCCTATAGGTGTTATTAGTATTCCTAGGTCTCTAAGTCCCCACGCACTCCTATATGCCTCTAAGTAGATTTATACCGCATTTAGACCTATTGTCTTGCCTGTGCTATTACATTATATTAGAAAACTTGCTTTTACTAGTAACAGCCTTATTAATAATATTATATTAATTATTTGTTTAACTATGTCTAACTCTAAAAAGTGTTTAATTTAGTTTAAGTTACAGTTTTTACACACTATTACATTAAATTATTTAGTTATTATAGATAGGATTCTAGAGACCTTTTATTAACTAAAGCCTTTAGGTTTAGAACTTTCTATCCCCTATAATTAAGATTACTTTTAAAAAAGTTATAAAGAGTGCGCTAAGGTAGAAACTTAGAGACTACTAATAATATATTAGAATTAGGGACAACTACTAATGCCTAACCTTTAACTCAGGGTTGCCGTTTACTATAGTAATAGTAATTACTATTACTATAGTAATTACTATGCAACCTTTTAGCTCTAGTAATAGTAATTACTATTACTAGGTAGGCATAGTAATAGTAATTACTATTACTAGGTAGGCATAGTAATAGTAATTACTATTACTAGGTGTGTATAGTAATAGTAATTACTATTACTAGGTGTGTATAGTAATAGTAATTACTATTACTAGGTAGGTATAGTAATAGTAATAGTAATTACTATTACTATAGTAATTACTATAGTAATCTAGTAATTACTATTTACTAAAAAT
>NW_022985201.1:547691-708550 GCF_010093535.1 Lindgomyces ingoldianus
CTTTATATATTACTAGAGACATAAGAATTATTATATACTATTATAATAATTATTACTTTTACTACTTAAAATCTTTTTCTATAAAATATCTATTTATAGAAATAGTAATTACTTAGTAATTACTATAGTAATTACTACGTACCTCTAGTAATAGTAATTACTATTACTAGAAAAATAGTAATTACTATAGCAATTACTAGGCGCTTCTAGTAATAGTAATTACTAAGTAATTACTACGTACCTCTAGTAATAGTAGTTAGTATTACTAGAAAAATAGTAATTACTATAGCAATTACTAGGCGCTTCTAGTAATAGTAATTACTATTACTAGGTACTTATAGTAATAGTAATTACTATTACTAGGTGCTTATAGTAATAGTAATTACTAGCACTTAGTAATTACTAAGTAATTACTATTACTAAAAAGTGGCAACCCTGGTGTATAATGCCTTAGAAATAGTAAGGTGTTAGTAGAGCTTAATAAATACTACAGCCTTATTAGCTAGGATATTATATAGTTGCTTTATATAGTTATTCTTCTTTCTCTATGCCTTCTAGAATTATATAACCTTCTTAGGCGTAAGGTTCTCTGCTGTAATATCTTGTGTAGGTAGAAGTTAGTATAGATTATATAGTAATTAAATTATATGTAGTAGGTACAAGCTTTAGGGAATCTTATGTAGAGCTGTGGCTACAGGAACATGTAGCTGCCTAGTTGTGCTCTTATACAGTAAGCTATTGCAAGGTAGTTGTACTAATTACAGAGAAAGTATTAGGTCTGCAGGTAATTTATACAGAGACATCCTCTATTATGTTAAGACTAGTAATAGTAGTAATAGTTTTATATAATGCTTTAGTAAAATAGTAAACATATGTTCTTCTTTTATAAGTTTATATAGTGTAGTAGCCTTTATTATGTCCTTCTTAAAGCTAATGCCCTTGTTTTATAGAGTAGTAATTAGTTTTTGTAAGAATAGTTAGCTAAGATTTTTAAAGTATATAAGCTCCTACTTTATAAAGTTATCTTAAAAGTTCTTAAGCGTACATACATCTGTTGCGCTTAACATGTAAAGTTCTATAATTAAGTTAGCTATGTATAAATTAAGCTTATTCTTAGGTGTGTTATTTAATAGTTTAATTTTATTTACTTAATTTTTAATATTTATCTACTCTACTAGGGTCTTTACTAAGATGCCTATAAAAGGTATATATTAGTTATACATTAATATGTTATGTTAGCTAGTTATAGATAGAGCTAGCGTTGCTTGTTGCTTTATAGTAGTTAATTATGTGTTGTTGCGCGCTATCTTACTTCTTATTATACACTGCCTCTAAACAGCCTTGTGCAAAAAGATAAAACAGACCTTCTAGTGTTAAACAAGCACTACTATTTATATAATACCTTTAAATAGTATTATACAAACAGGTTTCTTACTTTTGCTTAGGTAACTAAATAAAGATTTATAGCTACTTACATATAAATTAAACTCTATTTTTACTCTTACTAATTTATAGTTAAAGTAGTAAGGAAAAAAATTCTTCTTATATATAAACTTTTAAATAAAAAGGTATAAGAAGAGCTTTCTTTTTTATAGTATTTAAACTACTAATTAGTGTTAAATAGACTCTCTGCTAGCTAGCACTTAGTGTTAGCAAATGCGTACAAGACAGAGAGGTTTGCACAGTGTAAACATCGCACAGGGGTGTTAGGTAACTAGTGTTAATTGCTTCTTGTTTGTTTCTATTGTACAAAGAAAAGGGGTTGATATAGTCCTAAACTCTGCGCACAGATCTCCGTGCACAGGGATCCGGGCGCATCCGAGCCACGTGACTATCAACCAGGCGCCTGAATATCACTATTCAGACAGTTTATTTTATTTATTTAGTTTATTTTATTTATTTAGTTTATTTTATTTATTTTATTTATTTAGTTTATTTTATTTATTTAGTTTATTTTATTTATTTTAGTTATTTCTTTTACTTTAGTTATTTTTATATTTAAGTTACTTAGTTTATTTAAGTTACTTAGTTTATTTAAGTTACTTAGTTTATTTAAGTTACTTAGTTTATTTAAGTTATTTAATTATTTAAGTTATTTAATTATTTAGCTTATTTAAGTTACTTAGTTTACTTAAGTTATTTAGTTTATTTAGATTATTTAAATTATTTAGTTAAATTATTTTACTTAGTTTACTAAGTTTATCTAAATATAGTAGTCTAAGTAAAATAATAAAAATAAAGTTAAAAGTGCTATAAATTTTAAATAGCTAATTAAGACTTATGTTATACTTTTATACTATATTTAGTAAATTGTCCGTACGCAGCAGCAGCGTCGCGGCCTAGATACAAGCGATCACGCACGAGCAGGATCACGTATCTATGTCACATGATGCTCGTGCGCGAACCTCTGTGCGCGAACATCTAGATATCCCCCTTTTCCTCTGTACAGAGGAAAAACAAGAAGTAATTAACACTAGTTACCTAACACCTCTATGTAATGTTTACACTGTGCAAACCTCTCTGTCTTGTACGCATTTGCTAACACTAAGTGCTAGCTAGTAAAAAGTTTATTTAACACTAATTAGTAGTTTAAATACTATAAAAAAAAAAGCTTTTCTTATACCTTTTTATTTAAAAGTTTATGTATAAAAAGAATTCTTTTCTTTACTACTTTAACTATAAATTAGTAAGAGTAAAAATAAAGTTTAATTTACATATAAATAGCTATAAATCTTTATTTAGTTACCTAAGCAAAAGTAAGAAACCTGTTTATATAATACTATTTAAAGGTATTATATAAATAGTAGTGCTTATTTAACACTAGAAGGTCTGTTTTATCTTTTTGCATAAGGCTGTTTAGAGGTAGCGTACAATAAGAAGTAAGACAGCGTGTAACAACGCATAACTAACTACTATAGAGTAACAAGCAACGCTAGCTCTATCTATAACTAGCTAGCATAATGTATTAACATATAACTAATATGTACCTTTTATAAGCATCTTAGCAAAGACTTTAGTAGAGTAAATAAATATTAAAAATTAAGTAAATAAAATTAAACTATTAAATAACACACTTAAAAAAAAGCTTAATTTATATGTAGCTAACTTAATTATAAAACTCTACATGTTAAGTGTAATAAACATATGTAGACTTAAAAACTTTTAAAATAACTTTATAAAGTAAAAGCTTATACACTTTAAAAATCTTAGCTAATTATTTTTATAAAAACTAATTACTACTCTATAAAATAAAAGCATTAGCTTTAAAAAGAACATAATAAAAGCTACTACACTATATAAACTTATAAAAAAAGAACACACATTTACTATTTTACTAGAGTATTATATAAAACTATTACTACTATTGCTAGTCTTAACATAATAGAGAATGTCTCTGTATAAATTACCTATAGACCTAATACTTTCTCTATAATTAGTATAACTACCTTGTAATAGCTTACTGTACAAGAGTATAACTAGGCAGCTACATATTCCTGTAGCTACAGCTCTGCATAAGATTCCCTAAAGCTTGTACCTACTATATATAATTTAATTACTATATAATTTATACTAACTTCTACTTATATAAGATATTACAGCAGAGAACCTTACACCTAAGAAGGTTATATAATTCTAAAAAGCATAAAGGAAAAAGAATAACTACATAGAGTAACTATATAATATTCTAGCTAATAAGGCTATAGTATTTATTAAGCTCTGCTAACACCTTACTATCTTTAAGGCATTATATGCATGTAACAGCGCAGGCAAAACAATGGGTCTAAATGCAGTATAAATCCACTTAGAGGCATATAGGAGTGCGTGGGGACTTAGAGACCTGGGAATACTAATAACACCTATAGGCCTTGTACGTAGGATATTAGAAAACTACTAAGCTAGCTACAGGGCAAGGTGCGACTAAATACATAAGGGAATAGGGGTAACAGCAGGGGACTAGGTTAAGTTATAGTTAGGGCTAATACAGGGACCCTTTAGATAGGATCTAAGCAACCTAAGATAGAACAATTTGTAGAATTGTTACAATGCAAGCATCTTTTTTAATATTCTTAAAAGGCGCGTACACATGTTCTACCTTTACAATATTAGTCTAGGATAATTATAGAAGTTACTATATAAGTAGCTTAGTAATTACTTTAATACTAACATAAACTATAACTAGTATTAGACAGATTAAATAATAATAAGCTTTATATAAAGTAAGTAAAAAAACTTTATAAAAACTCTACATAAAGCTTTTAAAGCTATAATTAATAAACTTACTTTTATATAAAAAGCTCTTAGTTTATAATTCTAAGGCAAGATACTACTTTACACTACTATTATATAAGCATGCTAAGAGTAACTTAAACTTAAATAAGCAATGTTCTTAATTAAGCTTACATATAAGGCACTATACAGTAACCTTTATTTAGCACTTTAGGTTATAATTAATTAACAGAATAATGCATTTATAAATAAATTCTAAGACATGTACTACACTAATAAGTAATATAGCTTACTATGTACACATAGCTATTAACAACATAGAAGAAGCCTAAGGGAATATAAAGAATTATCTAGACTATAGTCCTTTACATAATTAAAGTAATGCTTTGTTTATTATAAAAAAAAATATTAGTTAATAAATTATTCTTATATAAATTAATTTTATGCAAAACACTAATATATCTCTTTATATAAAGAATTTTATAATAAGACACTAATATGTAAAAAAGTAAATATATATATTTAAAAGTTTAAAGGCAAACTAAAGTAAAAGAAAAAAAAGTTGCATAATAATAATAACTTAAATAAAAAGAAAAGTAAGAAGATTATTAACTACTTTACTAATACTGCATTTTTTTACTGCGTGACTGTAGAGGACATCTATAGCCTAGAACCTAAAGAATACGCAGAATAGTTTATTCTTAAAGATTAATACTATACAGTATACTAAGGTAAACTATAGGATACTAGCGTAGTAAAAATCTCTACTATAAAGAAGTTATAACTTAAAGCATACTTATAAGAATTCTCTTATACAAAAGTAGACTAAACACTAAGAAAGAAAAGTATTAGCTTTAAAAAATAAAAATTAATAAAATTAATTAGTACTATATAAATTACTAACTTAGTTAGTAATGTAATGTATTACATTCTAGACACTCTAACACTGTTTCTACTATCTCTAGCAGACGCAGACTAAATAGGTGTGTACTTTAATAATGTTCTAAATGTTATTATACATAAAGATAAAACTACTATCCTTATTATATAAAAATAAGAACACTTTTTTTTTAATGTTAGTAAAAAAAAATTTATGTCTTTCTTTACTAAATTAGAACTCTACTGCCTCTACTACTAATTTAGACACTTCTGCATAGAGAGACTCTAAAAGATGCTAACTAGCGCTAGCTACAACATTAATGCTGTAGTGCTAGAAGAGATTAAGAAGTTCTGCTACCTCTACTAATTATATAACTAGGCTTTATAAAAATTTAAGTTTATAATTAAAAATAATACCTACTTTAACTATAAAGTTATTATTAATGTTATATAAATTAATAATAAAAATGTTTTATATATTATTAATATAGATATATTATTTTAGGCTGCTACATTTCTAAAATCTATGTCCACATAAGATACCTAAGATGTACTGTGCAAATGCTAAATTAACACTTATTAAGAACCCCTAGACTATATTATATATAACTTTAGTATAAACTTTGCTTTAAAAGATTTTTAAGCTTATATAAAAATTATAAAAGCTACATATAGGCAGATGCCTATAAAAGCATATTAGGCAGTTAGAAAGGTTAAGTGTGCGCATGCACTTCTCTAACAAGTGTTTAACATCCTAAAGACTAAGCTAGGTAACTATATAAATAATAAGGCTATTCTATAGATAGTAGTTAAGGCTCTAAATAACACAGCTAGCCTACATAGTCTAGTACCTACACTGCTAGTCTTTAGGGCATACCTAAGAATTAACCTAAACTCTTTACTATTACTAGACATTATTACATAAGCAAGCGCTATATAAAAGGTAATAAAGATACTTTAAAAAGACTATATAAAAGTAAATATTAATTATATAATTAACACTTATAATAGCCTTATAATATATAAAGTTCTTAACTTCCCTCTTAGCTTAGAGATTATAGCATAGAGAGAGAAGAAAGGCTAGACTAGCCTATATAAAATTAAGAGCATTAAAGAAAGAGATATTATTATTAAGAGAAAAAATAGCTTACTAAAGCTCTAATGTACACAGGTTAAACTATACTATAAAAAAAAAAAAGACAACTTACTTATAATAGATAACCTAGATAAACTAATCTCTATATAAAAAGATCTTTTAAAGAAAAGGAAAAGAAAACAGCTTTATAAAAATGTTATAAAAGTAAAACTAAAGCCTACTATAGACTAAGCCCCTTAGAATAGTAATGCTGCACTAGTGTAAAAAGAAGATATAAATACTAAAAAAAGTAAAAGGTAAAAAAAACTTGCATAAAGTCTAGACTAGGTATTTCTAACCTAGAAAAAAAAAATAATTAGGCTTTATTTATTAAGCTTTATATAGATAGTATAATTACTACACCTAAAAAACTATTTAAGAAATTAGACTGTATAGAAATAAACACTCTAATTACTAATAGCACTTTTAAAGTTATAGTGTATAACTTAATAAAGTATAAAGGTTAGATTTTTAACTTCTACTTTATATAAAAAGTAAAAGGTAAAATAACTTAACTATATAAAAAATTCTGCCTAGTGTTTACTAGCTACTTAAATAAAGAAAAAAAAGAAATTTTTACTTAGTTACTAACTATTTAAAGAATAAGCTAAAGACTACTTTTAGCTATAAAAGTAAGCTTAAAAGCTACATATAAAATGCATTTTAAACTATGTAATATTATATAAGTATATATCTAATTAATAGATAAGCTTATGCGCACGCTGTATATAAAGCTACTAAAGGAGATGCGCTAGAGCTTTCTACTAAATATAATACTCTAAGTTGTATAACTCTTATATAGAGCTACTAAATTAGAACTGTATTAGTTTAAAATATATTATAACTACTATAAAAAAAAGCTACACATGCATATTTTTTTATATAACCCCTACCTTTTAATTACTAATAAAAGAGAGCACACTTTTAGTATTACTAGCCTATAAACAGATAATACTTTAAGCATTATAATAAAAAATTTTATATAAAGAGAAAAAAAAAAACTATAAAAAGTAAAGTTTTATATAAAAAGTAAAACTATTTTAGTAAAAAAGCAGCTTATTAAGTTTAATAGTAAAAAAATTAAACTTACACATAACATAGTAGTTTTTACTTAAAAAAAATAAGTAAGCTACTTTTATATAATTAACCTAAAGAATAAAAATGCTGCATAACAATATGTTAAGTAATATGTAAGAGAGGTATACATTATATCTATGTGTTAACTAAAGGCAGCATTTAACTTGTCTATTACTATATAAACTATAGACTTTTTATATAATAACATTAATGCACTTAACACATAAATCTAATAGTAGATAAATAATAATAAGCGCAGTTTTACCTTCTTACTATTATAGCTTAATTATGCAAAGCTGTTTATTTTTATAAATAAATTATTTACTAATAATAAGAACCTTAGCTTATAGCTAGAATTTTTAATTATATTAAGTAATAAAAACTATATAAAGTAAAGTAACTACTTTAAAATACTAAGTAACATTATACACTAGAATTCTACTAAGTGTAAAAAAGTAACTAAGAGTGTCTTTACTAGTAAACTATATAGAATAGTTAAAGAGTTTAATAATGTAATTACTTTTAGTATAACTTTATAGTAAATTATATAAATGCTTAAACTACTACTAATTCTAGTAGTAATTTATATAGATTTAAGGTCTTTATATAATTACCTTATTAAGCTAGGCACTACTAGTAAAAAGTAACTTATAATTAACATTATGTTACTCTATAAATTATATAAAAAAAGGGAAATTACTAAAATAAAGTAAATTAATAGTAAAAATAACTTAGTAGATGTATATATAAAGAAAACACTAAACTAGGCTTTTTAATTATTAGTTTTAACTAACTACCTCTCTGTCTAGATAGAAGCATCTGTAGACTAGCTAGATTCTGTGCGCAAAAATGCTTTAAACTAACTAGACTAATAACGCCTTTATATAAAGCTTATTTTCTTTTGTTTTATTTTTTTTATTATACACACTTATTTTTTTTATTATAAGGATCTGTTACTGTTAGCACTGTATAAAAAAAGAAAAGAGCTAGGGGATTATATAGTAAAGCTTAAAAAGCAAAAGATAAAGAAAAAAAAAAGCTATTTATATAGCATAACTAGCTTATTCTAACACACAGCATTACTAAGGCAAGTCTTAATAAATAAGGTAGAGTAAAGGTAGAACATAATTAGATAGACCTACATAGACAGAAAGGAGGTAACATGTATAGAAGGTAACTTTTTAGATAAAAAGAAAAGTTGCTAGTGTTTATACACAGCAGCAGTGTTGCAGCCTAGATACAAGCAATCACGCACAAGCAGGATCACGTATCTATGTCACATAATGCTTGTGCGTAAACCTCTGTGCGTAAACATCTAGATATCCCCCTTTTCCTTTATATAGAAGAAAAATAAGAAGTAATTAACACTAGTTACCTAACACCCCTGTGCAATGTTTACACTGTGCAAACCTCTCTGTCTTGTACGCATTTGCTAACACTAAGTGCTAGCTAGCAGAGAGTCTATTCAACATAAATAGTAATTACTAGATTACTATAGTAAACAGCAACCCTGCTATAAGAGAGCAGATTTCTGCTTCTAGATCTAGTCTATTGTAAACTAATCCTTCTAGTGTTTTTTTAAAATATAGTAAATTCTTCTATGTCTTCTTCTTTACCTTTAAAGTAGTTAGCTTGCCTGCTTAAAGCATCTACTTACTAGTTGCTAGTGCCTGCTACGTGTTTTATAATAAAGTTAAACTAAGCTATTTCTATACTCTATTATATGTGCATTAGCAATAGTTTCTTAGTTGTTATAAAAGTAGTTAGGTTTACATAGTTAGTATATATAGTAAACTGCTAACCTATTTTTTATAACTTTATTTTTTATATTCTTGTTGCATTTACTATTGCTTTAAGTTCTTTGTCTAGGATAGTATATTTTTGTTTTAAGAGAGAGAATTTTACTAAGTAATATGCTACTAGATGCTATTGTCTGTTTTCTTGTTTTTAGAGAAGTGCTGCTTCTTTAGCTCTTTTTAATGCGTCTATATGTATCTTAGTTTTAAAAGTTAAGTTGTACATTTATATTACTAGTTTACTAGTTATTATTTTTTTTAAGTTCCTAAAAGCTTTCTTTTATTAAGAGAGTCTAAATAAACTTAAAGTATAGTCCTTCCTTAGTTATTGCGTTTATAAGGGGTAGTGTAATCTTTAAATAGTTTTTAATTATTCTTTACATATATTCTGTTAGGCCTAAGAATTCTCTAACTTTTTTTACGCTAGTAGGCGCTAGCTATTCTATTACTTTTTTAACTTTTATAGAATTTATCTTAACTTCTTTTTTATTAATAATAAATCTAAGGTATCTAGTTTCTTATATATTTAATTTGTATTTTAAGAGTTATAAGTAAAGTTTATATTTTTATAGTTAGTCTAGTACTAGTTTTACTTTCTTTACATAATCTAGTTTGTTGCCTTTAGTGTAGATAAGAATGTTGTCTAAGTATACTAGTATAAAGATATCTAGGTATAAGTTAAGTGCTGTGTTAATTACTTATTAAAAGGTAGCTAGTGCATTAGTTAGTTTAAATAGTATAATAAGAAGTTTATATAGTTCTTCTAAGGTTTAAAATGCTGTTATCTATTTATAGCCTTCCTTAATTCTTATCTTATTAAATCTGTCTTGTATGTTAAACTTTGTAAAATGCAGTGTTTTATAGAGCTAGTTTATTATATCTTATATAATAAGCAATAGAAACTAGTCTTAGATAGTATTTTTATTAAGAGTTTAGTAATTTTAGTAGACTTTTATCTTCCCTCTTTTCTTCTTTGCAAATACTACTACTAATGCTATTAAGCTGTTGCTTTCTTAGATGTAACCTTTTACTAGCATTTTATCTATGTATTCTTGTAGAGCTTTTTTCTAAATTTTTGTAAGAAGTCTTAGCTTATGTGTCTTTAGCTGCAGGTTTAGTTTTAGGTTTATAGCGTAATCTTATAGTTAGTGGGGTGGCAGTTCTTCTAGGTCTTCTAGTGTTTTAAACATGTTCTAGTAGTTATAGTATTTTTTAAAGATTTTATGTTTCTTTTCTTATGCTATTTAATACATTTCTGCCTATTTTATTTCTTTGTCTTTAATTATTTCTTTAAGTGTAGTTTCTGTCGCGTACAGCTATCCGTCTATATATATTCTTCTGCTGTGCTAGCTAGAAGGTTAACCTTTTAGCAAAACGCAACAGTTATAAGCCTAGTTTGCAGCGTAGTGTAGATAGTTAGCGCTTAAAAATTTGCACACCCCTACTCTACTAATAGGATTGCATTATCCCTAAGCACTGTGTGTTTAATTTCTACGCTTAGTAAAAAGCATTTAGACAGTGCGTCTATTATAGAGGATACCTTACTAGATCTGTCTCTAAGTTCTGTTGCGTAGGCTAGAAGAGTGTGTTAAGGTTGTTTTACTATGTTTTACCTCTCTTATTCTACAGTTTAAGCTAGGGGGTGTGTCGCGTACAGCTATCCGTCTATATATATCCTTCTGCTGTGCTAGCTAGAAGGTTAACCTTTTAGCAAAACGCAATAGTTTTCTTAAGTTTTTTTAATTATTTAAATAGCGCAGGCTTCTAGTTCCTAATAGAGGAATTTTTATAGTTTTCTTATCTTAAGATGCTATTCTGCTTTCTGTTTTACTTATTTATAAAACTAATAGTTATCTTTTTAGCATGCTTACTATAGTGTAGTAGCATGTTATTTAAAGGTTTTAATAGTTATGTTCTTCTAGTTAATTTCTAGGTTATGCCTATATAGCTAGTTATACCTAAGTATTGCTTAATATTTTCTACTAAAGAGTAGAATACTTATAGATCTCTATTTAAGAGTGTCTTTTATTTCTAGCTATAACTTAACTGTTTCTAGTTATATGTAGCTGTTTCTAAATTTAATTAAAGAGGCGTTAGCTAAAGAGACTTTATAGGGTTTTTTTTTTACTTAATATAGTATGTCTTGCTAATTTACCTAGCTAGAGTTAATAGCAGTGAATGTACAGCTGCTATCTATTAGTGCAACTTCTTTTTATCTGTCTAGTGTAAACTTTATAGTAAAGCTTTTTCTAATTTCTTATTCTACTACTACTAAGACTTTAGTGTTATAAAAGATTTCTTTATAATTAAATGTGTTATCTAGTTTAACATTTTCTATGTTATTTTTATGTTTACTTATCTAGTCTATCTAGAGTCTATGTCGCTAATGTCCCTAGATTATGCAGTTGTCTACTAAGAAGTCTCTATCCTTAACCTAATAGTGTTAGGGGAGCTAGTTGTTTTGTCTTTGTGCCTTTTATTAGAAATAGTAGAAAGTACAGTTTCTATGCTTCTTATAATTAGTCTATGCTTCCTGTTTATAGCCTAGTCCTGTGCTACAATGTAGACAGTTTAGCATTTTACATTAGGTTGCTGCTCTCTCTAGGGTGTTATTACCTGTAAGATTTTCTTTTATTAATTATAGCTACTATCCTGCTTAATGCTTTGTAGGCTAGTGTTGTACACAGTACTAATTAGTGCATAGGTACTACTTTGTTAGGCATTTTTTAAGGTTTATATAGACAGGTACTAGTTGTACCTAGGTCTATCTAGGGTACTCTTTTGTTCTAATAATTTGCAAAGAATGTGCTTTATATTTACATTTAGATTCTTTATATTAGTTACTTCTACACAGAATGTAATATTAATTAATTTGTTATATTTTAAGTTCCTTTCTAGTTATTGCGAGTGCTAGGGGTAGTGTTCTTAATCTTATATAGCAGGGTTATAAGGTATAGAGCAACATGCTTTACTATTTAAAGCCTTTCTTACTTCTAAGGATTTTTTTTAAAGAACTTCAATCTTTTAGTTTTGTTTAAGATACTATAGTGTGTTTTAGTAATATTTAAGATAACTTTATATATGTTTATGTTATTATTAATATATACCTCTTAGTATTCTTTTTTATAGTAATTATAGTTATAGGTTTCTCTACATTTCTAACATTTACTATAATAGAATTAGTAGGCTAGCTTTTTTATAGGTATGCCTATTATTAGTTGTTCTAAGAAGAATTAGTTTATTCTTAATATAGTTTGCTACTTATGTTAAGTTATGCTATCTTTTAAGAACAGCAGCTTATTTAATTACTTAGAAGACCTTCTAGTTATTCTACACTTCTACCTTCTAGTAATTTCTAGAACAGATTAGTAGTTTATAGTTAGCTCTATATCTCTAGCAGAGTTATTTGTTAACTCTGTTATAAATTTCTTTTAATATTAGCTTTTATTTAGCTTTTATAACTTTTATAGCTAGTCTTTTATCTTTATTCTTTAGGTTCCTAGAGCCTAAATATTTCTAATAAAAGTAGCCTACTTTTTTATAGTTTAGACAGGCTTTTTTCTTAAGCTATTTTTCCTATTCCTTGCTTGGAAGTAGTCTGTCACCTTTAAGAGGATTCTTACTTTTTTTCTTAAAGGTACTATATATATGCTTTATATAACTAAGGTCTATTAGCTCTTTGTTGTATTAAAAGGCCTTCTTTTTCTTTAGTGTCTACTTAGACTTCTATGTTATTATGCTGTTTTTTTTCTTTTAACATTTAATACGTCTTTTGTTATAAGTTATTACTTAGTTAATAAATTTTTTTTAAGGTCTTTAGTTTTCTATTATGCGTAAATTTGTTCTTAACTATGTTATTTAGCTCTTTATAAAACATTCTACTTATAGCTTGTTAATCTGTCTGCCTGCTAATAGCTAGTTATTTGTAGAAGCAAGCTGCGTAATATTAGACAATTTTTTTAATTTTAGAGTGTTTATCTTATTAACTGCTTAATTCTCTTAGTTTACTAGTTTATAAATAGTAGTAAGAGCTTTTTTAAAAAAGCTAATGCTACTAAAGATTTTCTTTATTTCTAATAAAAAAGTTTCTCTATTAGTTCTAAAATTTATCTAGCTGTCTACGTAAGGTTAGAACTAAATAACTAAAAAGCCTTTTAGGTAAAGCTTTATCTAAAAGATTATTTCTTTATAAGTTTAAAAAGCACTCTTATTATATTACATGTAAAGGTGGCATTAAGTAAAGAATAGTTTAAAGTCCTTTACACTTCTAGTAAAAGCTTTAAAAAGTGTAAGTCTTAACATCTTTTTTAAGTCTACACTTATTTTTTCTTAGGCAGCGTTTCTTAGGTTTAATACTTTAAGTTAGAGATTCTAAATTTAAGTGTTTACTATTGTTAGTCTATAGTTTACTATTTAGGCTAATAGTTATTTTAGTTTAGTAATCTTATTTTTTATGTTATTTAGTTATTCTATTATTACTTCTTTATTCTAGGTTAGAATTTTGTTAGTGCTTACTAGTAAGGCGCTAGCTATCTCTAAATTATTAGAGGTAGTAAAAGGATTTATACTTTGTTAGAGAAGGTAATTAATTTTACAGTCTTAACTTTAAAGATATAGTATCTAAAGAACTCTAGGCCTATAGAGTAAGTTAGAAGTGTAGAAGAGAAGAGAACTTAATCTTAAACAGGTGTACAGTCTGTTAAGACAAAGTTACTAGAGTAAGAAGAGTTAGCTAACTGTAGTTTACTCTACAACAGCAGTATAAAGCGCTTAGGTTAAACAGTTCCTTAGTAGAATAAGAAAGAAGGTATATATAGTGTAAGATATATAATTAGATTACTTCTTATTAAAAAGTAGTAATACTACTTAGTCTATGTAAAAAAATTAACTAACTATTAATTATAATTTCTAAGTAAAGTTAGGATTTTAAATTATAGATATAGGGTTGCGCGTTGTTAAGCGTTAATAAGCGCTTAGTGTAGCAGCCTTTTGCTTGCGCGCAATAGCGCTCTTCTGCGCTTAAACGCCCTGCGCTTATTAGACAACGCATTCTGCTGCGCATTAGTCTAATAGCTTAGTCCATTCCTCATCTGTCAAGTCACGTGATTTGTCAGACAAGAAGTTAAGAACTTTCCATCCTTAATCGTTTAGACTGTGGGGCACCGCTGACTAGTTGCTTACAGTCTAATCGTGGGTTGTAACACTCGCCTGTGAAGTACGTTAGTTCCTCTAATTATCTACATGTAGTTAGAACCACACTACTAGGTGCCTATCTAGGTAGAGTCTTATCTATTAAATTATTTCTTTATCTGTTTAGAATGCTTCTTAATTATATACTATATAGAGATAGCACTAGGTGAAGAATAGTTTTAGGTTCTTAGCTACTCTAGTAAAGAGTTTAAGTAGCGTTAGCCTTAAGAACTTCCTAGCTATAATGTTGTTCTTTTTCTAGAGCTAGTTATAGAGGTTAGCTATCTTTAGCTTTATAATGTTTATTTAGTTTACAAGCTCTGCTTTGTTTTACATAAGAGGCTAGGCACTTTCTAATAGTGCTAACTAAACTATTAAGGCATTAATTAGAGGGATTAAAGAGTTTATACTTTCTAAAAAGTAGTAATTAATGTTACAATTTCTACTTACTAATACATGCTAACAAGGACATAGGTTTAGTGCACAGGCCTATCGATAGAGAACAGTTAGGTGTCGGAAGGAAGAGCAGAGAGACACCTAGGTGTACAGTCTAAGTAGCTGTCTATAAGGGGCTTTAGAGAAGCTTAGCCTATTATAGTTTACCTTTAGCTGCTGTATAAGAAGCAAAGGAAACAATCTTAATAAAATAATAATTAGAGTATATATAGTGTAAGGTATACAATAGTATAGTGTCTTTAGAAAGTACTAATACTACTTAGTCTATATAAAGATAAGACTAAACGTTAATCACAGCCTTCTAGTTCTTAGTTAAGGTTAAGGTTATTAGCAAAGCTTGCTCTGCTTATATAAATTAGGTTTGCATGCGTTTCCCTTAGCGCATGCACTCTGCAAAGCCACTATCTCCATCCAGGAGCCCCCGGAACCTCCGGGTTATCACGTGACTTCCTTAGGTGCCATTCCTGTTGTGCTGTAAAGAAGAAGTTCTACTACTGATTTCCGCTTAAATTAGTAGCCGGCTAACACTCGCTTATAGTCTACTTAGAGACTGTAACACAACACTACTTAAATGTGCTAAAAGAATGTTAGATATAGCTTACGCTTTAGGCTTTTAAATAAAACATAACACTTTTAAAGTAACATACTATAGCTATATATAAAGTCTGTTAAAAGATAATAAATAACTAATATACTAAATAACTTTTATAAGCTAATTTTATAGCTAATTTATAAAAGCTAAATAATAACAAAAAGTAGGTAATTATTAAGCATATACTAAAGCTATATAGATAAGGATTTTTCTTTAAGCTAGTAACTATAGCTAATATAGCTAATTCCTTACACACTAAGTATAATCTAGGCTATGTTAGTATAAACTAGCCTAGTACGTTTATAAAGTGTTAATTAAAGCTTAAAGTAAACTTTAAGTGTAAGTATAACTATAAAAAAGCATTTTATACATTTTTTAAAGTAATTTAAAGCTTAGTATAGTATATAAAATAATAACATGTATAACTTTAATAAAATAAGCTTTATAATAAGCTAGATATCTACTAACTATACTTATACTTAAAACTTTATAAATATACTAAGCTAGTTTATACTAATATAGCCTAGATTATACTTAGCATGTAAAAAATTAGCTATATTAGCTATAGCTTAGATATGTGCTTAATAATTACTTACTTTTTACTATTATTTAGCTTTTATAAGTTAACGTACTTCACAGGCAAGTTGCTTACACACCTAAGTTGCTTACTTTTGCTAAGACCCTACTACACTACTTTTCTTACACTAATATATTTCTAATAACACTACTTAGACATGTTAAAAAAATGTTAGATGCAGCTTACACTTTAAGCTTTTAAATAAAATATAACACTTTTTAAGTAACATGCTGCAGCTATTTATAAAGTTTTTTAAAAAATAATAAGTAACTAACACACTAGATAACTTTTCTAAGCTAATTATATAGCTAACTTATAAAAGCTAGATAATAATAAAAAGTAAGTAATTATTTAGCACATACTTAAGCTAGATGTGTAAGAATTTCCCCTCTAGCTAGCAGCTATAGCTAATATAGCTAATTCTTTACATACTAAGCATAATATAGGCTATATTAGCATAAACTAGCTTATTATGTTTATTAAGTGTTACTTAAAGCTTAAAGTAAAGTTTAAGTATAACTATAACTATAAAAAAGCTTTTTATAAAAATTCTATAGTAATTTAAAGCTAGTTTAACTTTATAAAGAATATTAAAGCTAAGTATAGCATTTAAGATAACAACATATATAACTTTAATAAAATAAAGTTTATAATAAGCTAAATATTTACTAGAGTAGTTATTATAAGTTTAAAGAGATAAAAATAGCTAAAAGTAGTTTAGCTAAGTAACTAGAAGTAGATAACAGCTATCTAGGGCATTAATGCTAAAAGGTAGGCTATTTTACTTTTTATTATTTTTTAGAGTAGTAACTACTTTTTAAACTAGTATAAAAAAAATCTACTTTAAAATTAAGTTATTATAATTTTTAAGCACAGCTAAACTACTAATTAGCTTAGTCTAGACTAGTTAAACTACTTTAACGTGTATATAAAAAAGTGCACTATTAGTAGCTACTATCTACTAGTTATTAACAGCTATAAAAGCTATAACTTACTTTATTTCTAGTAATACTATAAAGATAATAAGATTATTACTATTTATATACTTTTTTACTTATTACACCTTTTATAGCTACTTAATATAAGTTATTTTACTTCTTTAAAAAAAGTATATAAGCGCTAAGCTAAAAACTTTATATATAACTAGATTACTTATATTATAAAAATAAAGTTTTTACTATGCTTTAAAGTAGCTTATAATACTATAATTACTTTTAGTAATATCTAAGAAAAGTTCTAAGGCGCTAAATTAGTTCTTTTTAACCTATAATAAGTTATAATAGGCTTTAATATAAAGTTACGTACTTTATTACTACTACTACTTATATATAATAAGCCCTAGTAGTTATAAACTTTAAGTAATACTTTAAAACTTAAGTTATAATTAATGCTTATAAAAATAAAAATTTAGAAGCATATAAATAGTTTACTAACTTTTATAGTTAAGGCGTTTAAAAAAGTTTTAAAAAAGGTAGTAATAATTATGTATAAGCTAGTGTTAGTGTAATAAGAAATTACTAAGCTTTAAGTAACTAATAAAGCTACTATGTAACATAAATTACATAAAAAAAAAGCAAATTAAAGTAAAAAAAACTTTAATAATTTAAAAAAGCCTATGCTTAATAGCTCTAAAGAAGTTTAAAGTGCATAGTAATAGAAAGAAGGTAAAAAAGCAGGTGTAAGCTAAAGTAGGTAAGCTATTCTAAAGGCGCTACAGACAGTGTAATTAGACTAGGCATAATATACAAATATGTAAGTAAGAAGCAGAAGTAGTATCTAAATAATATTCTAGGCTGTACTGTACTATATAGTGCTAGAGCAGGTTGTTATAGGCTATAATAGAGTTTGTTAGGGTGGGGTCTTAGCAAAAGTAAGCGACTCAGGTGTGTAAGCAACTCGCCTGTGAAGTACGTTAGCTATAGAATTAGCTTATAAAAGTTAGCTATAGAATTAGCTTATTATAGTTAGCTATAGAATTAGCTTATAAAAGTTATTTAATATATTAGTTATTTATTATTTTTAAAAAAACCTTATACATAGCTATAGTATGTTACTTTAAAAGTGTTACATCTGTAACGATTCTACGAATCGTTCCATCTCGGGTCGCTCGGATCCTATCCGAAGGGTCCCCGTATCGGCCCCGACCAAGACTCGACCCAGTCCCCCGCAGTTGCCCCTATTCCCTCATGTATTTAGTCGCACCTCGCCCCTGTAGCTAGCTCGGTAGTTTTCTGATATCCTACGTACAAGGCCTATAGGTGTCATTGGTATTCCCAGGTCTCTGAGTCCCCACGCACTCCCATATGCCTCTGAGTGGATTCATACCGCATTCGGACCCATTGTCTTGCCTGCGCTGTTACAACATCTTATTTAAAAGCTTAAAGTGTAAGCTATATCTAACATTCTTTTAGCATATTTAAGTAGTGTTATTAAAAATGCATTAGTGTAAAAAAGTTATTTAGTAAAGTCTTAGTAAAAGTAAGTAACTTAGGTGTGTGAGCAACTTGCCTGTAGTGTGTACGTTAGCAGAAGTTTAACACTCTGTTTTTAAAGAGAACCTGAAAATTATTTTCTAGAGTTGCGCTTGTATTCAAGCTTGCTAAGTATGAGCATTGGGTTTATGCCTGGTTAAAAAAAGCATTTTCTTTGTTACTTATTACAATATTGTTTCTCTAGGCTTTTGTGGTGCAGCTCAGGAAGGTAAGGAGGACCAGGGGGTTGGAAGGAAAAGGTAGGAAGAGGGGGTCAGGGCTGTTTAAGTTAGGAAAGGAGTGGGAATGTTGATGGTTTGAGGGCTTAATTCTTGGAAGTGTTTCACGGGGAAGATGGTCAGAGGTTTGGTTAGTCTGACAATGAGTTAAAGCGTGCACGCCGAGTTCGGCGGACATGGAGCTTCGCATTGCTCTTACGTTAGTTGTCATTCATACTAAAAGCTGGCTTTCTGCACAAAACTTCATAGCTTAAACGATACAACGAATACTGTCATATTCAACACTCCGTTTCACTTTTCCGAGATACGTGCTAATATACCCCTGCCATCGCTGTTAGTATTGGCAGAATCCTACAGAACTATCCAGGTTTACAGCTTGACCCAAGGTGCCTGTCAACAGCCATCCAACATGATGTATGCATGCACAATAACAGAAAAAATCAAAATAGAAACAGAAAAAGGAAGTATAAGTAAGGCATACAAACAACTTTTAATATCCGGATCCCAATGCTGCCGCCCAATGCCCAATGATGCACAGTGATGTAGCATGACGACATTGCTCATGGACGGGAAGGAGACGGGAGAGAGAGGAGACGTGTAGGCTATTAAGACACAGGGTACAATAAGATAGATATCTTGTAGGTTAGGAAACGAGCGATAGGAGAGAGGCCCTCTAGAACGAACTGATGCCCCGAATCGAAAAATAATATCAGGAATAGTTCCGAGGAAAAAGCGCGGCAGAATAATAGCCAAGTAATCACACACCTCAACCTTACCTAACACTCGCAAAGACATGCCGAACAAAGAAAGACAATCGGGCGGGGTAATCCTCCGGATGAGATTGAAGATACTGAAACGGGGAGGTCAGGTGAAGAAAACACATGTACGAAATATGTGTTGTGGCGTAGTAGCTGAACGCCCGGGAAATTAAGTTTTTATGGACACCGAGGGAGACCGGTGAAGGCTGGGAGGGGAGATGCGGTATAGTTTGAGACAAGACATCGGCATTTTGACTAGTTATTGCCTTGATGTGGTCGCTCTGCCAGGGAAAAGGCCCAAAGAAAGGTTGCTGGAAGGATCTTGCCGGGGTGGCGGATTCAGCTGACGCAAGTCGACTATTCTGGGATGCAATTCTCTGTTCCGTCGATCTAGTATCCAAAATATGACGGGAGAAATGCACCCCGCCCCAGCCTTACCAAACTCTTCTCATTGTAGTTTATCCTGATTGGTGTGAGCAGAGGTTTGGAAGCCTGCGATCGCCTCACATGATCTAAAGAGGCTCCGTGAGTTTGCTATGTCGGCCTTTGCATCCATCCCATAATCGCATCAGACCCCGCCTGGAGCTGGGCTAATCGGGGGAAGATAGCACGCCATTCTCTGCGCCGCGCAAGGCGCCAAGGGCACGTCTCAGCTCTTCTTCACCGACCATTACTGTGCCTGCCCGAGCTGTGCTGAGATAGCTCATCTCGACTGGGCTTTCGAGCTGGCCAGCCGTGCCTCCTACTAAGCGCCCTGCCACGCCGCACACGATACCGGTGCTCTCCATTGGAAGTTCGCGCAAGTCGAGCGTGATTGGAATTAAATAGTCATCCTTCGATCCTAAGAGAATGTCTTGAGTGAAATTGGGAAGAAGTGTACGGTCAAGAAGGAGCGACGCCGGTTCAGTGTCAGTCAATGTTAGCGAGAGAAACCGTGGATATGGATGTGTAATGAGGCATTTAACAAGGCCGAGGTGGAGCGCGTCATCAGCAGCGCTCGTCATGCTATTGCGGTTACGGCTCTGCTCAATCCCATTTGAGCGTGAAGCGTCTCTGCGGCCAGCACATTGGATGAGACGCAGGCCTGGGTCCACAGTGGGAATGATGTTACGGCGCTTGAGGGTTGCAAATGTCCGTGTCTGTAGTTCGGATATTGTGGCCGGTGGAGGTGTTCCTGGTGCTGGAGTTTCGAAGGAGGAGGTCGAGGAGTGATTGCGGCCGTGATGACTAGGGTTGATGTACGACGATGTTTGGTCCTCGAACTGAAATCCCCGGTCTTCGAGAGCATGTACTACCTGTGCTCGACAACGGAGTGGTACAAGGATGTAGTCGGAGAAATAGGTAGTGATGAAGAAGATGGAACTGTGGAGCGTTAGCACTAAGCACTAGTTCGATTCTTTATCACACTTACATGCCCGCTAGGGCCAGAGGGCTGGTGAGTTCCAGTACCCGTTGTCCGGCATCTAGGCCTTCACCGTCGACTTGCATGACAACGAAGTCTTCGTTGGTAATAGATGCCTGACTTTTTGAAGTTGGATCTAGGGCATCCTGCGCTGGAACGAACAATTCACGAGCAAGTGTTCGTGAGCACACTACGGAGCATTCAATCGGAGTGATGGAAATGTTCACGAAAGGGTGCTCGTATGGCCAGCCTCTTGGGGGAGGCACGGCTCGGCTCTCATTAGTAGTACCATTAACCCGGGATTCATTGGGAAGTAGCAGTTGAAGGATGGGCTGAAGAAACTTCGAGTATAGGTGCAATGGAATATGTATCAAGGCTAGATGGGTATCCTTGAAGGTGATCATGGTGTTAGTTGAGGTTCGGGAGGCAGCAAAATTTCTGTGGGGAGGCGAAATATAAAAACAGCCCTGCAGGACGCCATGCAGGCGAGACATGATCAAAGCTCGTGCGGGCAGGTATAAAACAAGAACTTTATTGAGATGCTGTGCATACAGACGCATAGCGGATGACGAGAGGAAACATACAAGGAATTGGATGTGTGCACTCAGGAGGGTCATCGAAGACTCCATTACGTGCAACAGCAGCACGATAAGAATAGTCTCTCCGACCAAGATCGTTCTCGTAGTCGCAGGCTACGGTGCCTGCAGGTTCCAGATTCTAAGGTCGGAGTCTGGGATGGGAGAGGTCCGGCAAGGCTTACGGCCAAGGCGAGAAGGACGTGAGGAACGGCGGAATAAGCAAGCGTATCGATCCCCGATGGTGCTAAAAGAAGAAATATGTACCCGAGATGGGCAATGATAGGATGGACGGGAAGTGAGTCGGAATTCGTGAAGGTGGGGGGGGACCCCGATTCATCGATTGATGGGTTCTTGTCCAATGGGCCAGTGAGAGGTGTTGTTTTTGAAGTTCATCCCCAAGGTTTCTTGTTTGACGGAAGAGCGAGGGGGAAGATGTGCAACGTCGTGAAGCGGGAGGGAGGTGCGCTTAGACTTTTAACGCAGCCAGCCGAGTCAGGAGGCGGCCGAGGGGGGTTATGTGGGAGGAGGTGTCACGACGATAGGTGCACCACGGTCAGGCCGCACAGCAAGTTGGTGGTGAATTTCTGGCGTGTGCGGATGGGGTTGGGGATGGCTGAAGTCTGGGGTAGAGCTGCAGCGTGGGGAAGCTTGCACAGGTGCCGCAATTGGCTGCAGCGTGCTGGATCGTGCTGCTGATGTCCCTGCAACTCGATTTCAGGGCGGGCTTCTGAGGGCACGCGGCGCCGAGCGAGAGCGTGGGGTACGCAGCCTGGAATGGAGAATGAATACCACCACGCGAGAGAGTGCCGCGCTTGCTGCGGCGTCCTGAAGCTGACAGCGTCAGTGGATGGGTTTGGCTCTGGTGGGAGACCAGGATCCAATGGCAGAGGAGCACAAGCAAAAACAAAGAGAGGGGTGCGAGAGAGATGGAGGACCGTGGGAGAAGCATAATTATTTAAGTATTATTTAAGTGAATCAACGTGCTCTAGCGGGAGCTAGAAATCTCGTGAATTTGGTGGGAATGGGTGACCAGAACAGGCACTCCGGAGAAATCTCGTCGACGGCGTGTCCGCCATCGCATCGCACATGCGGACGAGGGTAGTGACGGCGAAGGGGAGCTCCCAACTCCAGCACGAGGTGGAGATGGGAGGGGCTCTCCTGCAAGTAGTGGTCGAAACATGATCTCAGCCACGAAGCGTTGTCTCTTTGTTTGTTGGGGTTATGCAGCAAGACATTTGACCTCTGAGCACGAACGAGACTGTTTGTTGAGACAGCATGGTGTCCGTGCGCCCATCGCCGAGTGAATTGCGAATCAATCTAGCCGTTGACGGCGGCCTCCCAGCGCTCAGCGATATGCTGCAATTCAGCCTGTACCTGAATGTACCTGAAGGCAGCGAACAGGTTTAGGACCGTTGCACAGTGCGGCCAGCGGCCTCCATCGGCCCCTGTGAGCGGGCAGGCTAGCTCTTGCACCATTTTGATATCACCAATCTCAGCGTAGGGCTGGAAAGATTGCTATCTGGGCATGACGAAACTCGTCAGATAGGGAGCCACACTGTAATTATCCTTGAGCCGACGCTGCCGCAGAATTCGAGTGTCTCCCCGAGCCCCCTCCGAGCCGCTCACGATGCTCGTCCAGCAGACGGACATGCAGCACCCTACGGTATTGCGTGCATGATGCGCCTTCCATTGTTCTGACGAGGCAATACCGGGCGGCTTAGCTGTGATTGGCACCGTGGCGGTGTGGTCGGTCGCTGGCTGCATGTGGACCCTGTCCGTCAGTTGCTCACTCTAGTGCTTTCTGCTTCCTCGAGCACGCTTCCACGGCCTCGGAGCTTGATGAACGACACGCAGTGGCGGGCAGACTTGTCCTCCGCACCGCCGCCGTAATCGCGCTTCCGAGGCAGGATACACAGTGTGCGAGCTACCCCGCAGTGCTTCATTCACAAGTACTTCCTCCACATATTGGAATGTACTGAGCCAGCTGCTACTGGACGGTTGACATCGACGTGCGACCACTTCCCCAGATCAGGACGGGAACACGCATGTCCATGCAGGTGTCGATAGTGGGCGCACCACCAGCTCAATGTTTTGCTTCAGCGTTTCGCTCTTTCAAGGACGATGACGCTGGCGATGCATGAGAACCGCTCTTCCTCGCGGCCCAGCACATCGACCCCCACGCAGTTCTGGCTTGCTGCAGAGCAATTAAATAAGCGTCCGCGAGAAACGCTTCGAAATGGACGTGGGTGGGGTTCATCAACATCAATAGGATCCCCTCACTAGCTCATCAACCGTCCCCTCTTCATAACAGTGCCATCTATCGCTTTAGGGCGCGTCACAAAAGGAACCACTGTGCAGCTTGCAGCTCAGACACAACAGCAGACGTGAGTGCTATGCTGACTATTACTGCAGTGCCTCGAAGCACATACAGGGCAACCGGTTGGATCACCATCAGTTTGGCCGTTCAATGATGTAACAATTCTTCCAAACTTTTTCGACTCAACGGTAACGTTGTTCCACCACCTTGAGTGATTATGCATTCTCTCCCTCTCTTATATTCTTTCGTGGTTTTGTTCTGTCATCTCTTCTCCCTCTCTCTCAAGTCATGGCGTCTTTCAGCTTCTCGACCCTTCTGGTGGACGCATCTCGTCACATGGGCCCGTCAACCTCGGGATGGCAGCATGCAGCGCTATTTTGCGATAGCATCGCAGCGTCGAGTCTTGTCAGTCGAGGCTCTCATCGTCTGATACTCTCCAGACATCAAACAACTTTCTCCTCCCATGTCTATTCTTAGAAATCCTGTCAGAAGTATTTTCAATAGCCCATGGGGCGCCAAGCATCATCAGGTGTTTCGCCTGTGTGCTTCGCCGCAACTTCACAGCCATTTTTGCTCCGAGTCCCAATGGGCCTTTATGAAGCTTCAAAACGGCCCCAATATCTTCGGCGACACGGCACACCTCGGCAGATTGAAGCGCTCACAGCCTCATGCCAAGCTGATGTTCAGGCAGCAGGAAGTCATGGAGTCGATCCTTCGAAGCCGAGCTGAAGGTGCATTGTTCAAATTTCATTTGCCTCATTCCACCTCGCCTTTACATTTCACTTCTGTGCTTGCGTCGCTATTCAGTGTGTGAGCTGAGGTGATAAAAGAGTTAGTTGGAGTAACTCCCACAAAGTACCGTCTCACTTGAACAGTCAGCAAACAAATTCTTTTACGTCATTTCTTCATCTCCCTCAGCAACATCTTAATTTTGACGACAAATTCATCATCCCACCTAACGAATTCTCACGACCTGCTCCGCGTTCGCCGTTGGAGAGCGCTAACTAGAGGACGTGCGCCAATACGAGAAACCCCGCAGCATCAGAAACAGCTTGCGAGACGAGCAACTACCAGTGAACTTCACGACAATTTCCATCAGCTCACTCTCTCTGGTCTCTTCGCCTCGCCCCGAGTACCCGTCCCACGACACCTAGGCGATACCCTACATCAGGCCAGGAACGAACTACCCGCATCAACCTCAGCCTTACCAACTACCAAAATGCCTGTTGTAACCATCCAGGATTACGAGTCTCGGCCCTCGCATTCGCGCCAATGCCCCAACCTCCGCACCTGCTGGCCGGGTCTCTCGCAGTCCTTCAACCCATGTGTCCCGGACCGACCCCTCATGTTGCGGCGCAGCGCCTTCCTCTCCGTCCTGATCCTGCGCTTGCTCCACTCCACTCTCTACACCCTACCATTCCTAACCTCACTGTTCGCACTCCCCGCCACAGCTCTCAACATCCTATTCTTCTTTTTTGTGGCATGGAACCTACATCTCATTGTCGAGATGCAGGGCGAGAGGAAGGTGTTCGGGATCAGGTTTGGGAGGAGGAGCTTTGATGCTTTCTTGTGGGGATTGGTAGCCGTGCATATTTGGATGTTGGGGTGGGATATTTTTACGGGATATTTGTTGGGTGTAGGTGGGAATACCCTATGGACGGTGATGCTACTGGTGATATTTGGGGTTGCGTGGGTGGCTACTTGGGACCCTGAGGTGAGTTTTCCATGGAATTGTTAGGTAGATTCCAAGTTAATGGGTGTAGGGTGGAGTGAGTTTGCCATACTAAGCCAGCTGGCCAGTCTAACGGGTTAGCGACACCGCTGGATCTTGTCGATTTTGGATTTCGACCACCCGAGGCTGGCACAGCGATCTGGAAAAATAGACCTTGAGGAAATTGGACGGTTGGATATAGAGCAGGATGCCTTGAAATTCCACAATGTGCAGCTTAAATTATTATTCTTTCGTTTAAGCCGTAGCTGGTCACAATACAGCCGCTAGATTCCCATAAAGCCCTAAAATGAGCCGCCCCTCACAAATAGCAGCCGTAGCTACCTGAAAGGATTCACCGGTTCGCCAAAACACTTTTCAAGCATTCGCATCATGCCGTCCGAAGCATCGCCTATTGGCCGAGTACATGCTTATTCCCTGCTTACAATCAGCATTCTGTTTCTCAACTCTCTCACTTTTGGAAGAAACTCACTCTGCTGAGTCAAAAGTAGACTATATCTTCTCTTGATCGTGACGCGGTGCCTAACATCCCTTTCAGTCACAGTATCTCAACCCATCCGTCCCTTCACAATTTCAATACAACTGCAATTGTTTTGCGCTTCGTGCCTTCCTCCCGGAAGCGCAAATATAAGATATATGGATCCGTACCTCGAGTATTTATCATCAGGACTGAACCGCGCCGGATGCGCTGACTTGGCGACAACGCTATCGACGACTTTCTTGAGCGTGTATTGGCGTTTGCCGTCGGGACCGAGGGTGTACATGAGATGCATTCTAGCGCGCAATTAGGATCTTCAGATCGCGGCGACATGAATATGACTTACTTGAAGGATAGTTTTGGAAAGGAACGGTGTGGTGTTCTTCTGTCTACCAGGCGGGAGAAGTCGCAAACCTTGAGTGCACAGGTGAACTTTTACTAGCGGACCAGAGATTGGGAAATAGAATCTTGGCATATTTGCCTCGTTTGCACTTCCCTGGAAAGCTCCACATCAGCAAAAACACTCAAACCCACCACGCACTTCATTTCCAAAACGCTTGCTTGGACTGCTAACAAGATGGAGCTTTTCAATATCCTCTTCCTGACACTAAGTCTCTTCGGCCTCACAGTTAAAGCGCAATTCGGCTTCTTCGACCAAATGTTCGGCGGCGGCGGAGGACACCAGCATCAGCAGCAACAGCAGCAGAATGTTAGGAGTGATAGTAGTTGGTATCAGGCTCAGTATGATGGCGGTTAGTCTCCATATATTCACTTCTTTATTGCTCTCTGCACATTTCAAATTCGTCTATTCTACCTCGTGCACTTGTTACCTTGCTGCGTTCCATATAGCTGACAGTGGTTAAAAGCACCGTGTTCAAATTACTTATGTCCCGGAACCCTATCCTGTGTCCACTTTCCACACCACTGCCCTTGCGCTTGGGATTCCTTTGAGGATAAGGTTGAGCTGGGGGATGGCATTGCTGTGTGTGCGAGTAAAGGCGGGTATCAGGAGGGCGAAACTGCGAAGAAGATTGAGTTGGCCAGGAAGGGGTTGTTGTAAGGGAAGAGGGGTTGGAGGTCGTAGTGTATGAGGTAATTGATGAGTACAGGTCGCGGAGAAGAGGACGGATGAGAATGTGTCTCGAAAACAAAGACGTCAAGAATGCTGTATGATAATCTCCCAAAGCACGGAGGTTGCATTGAAGGAAGAATTGCTATCACAGACCCATGAAATACAAACAGACACCAACAAGCATGTACCAAATACCAAACCACGCCACCTAGATCCTATTTCCAATCTGAACGCCACGCTTGACCCAGAAAACCAAACGGCCCACAGGCCAGTCCCAACATCATGAGCGTTGAACGTACTTATACCGATACGCCTGCTTCTCCCCTTCCTCCACTGCCCCACACTCCTGCCTCCCCCACTCCCTCATCAACACCCTGCCCATAAACTCCCTCTCATCCTTCAGCTTCCCAACACTATCAGCCCACTGATCATCCCTCTTTCCAACCACCGTTATCGTGCGGTCTTTCATTATTCTCCGTATTACCGCAGCGATTCGCTCGTCTAATTGCTTGTTCACAGCCTCGAAGTCTTCGCGTAGAGTTTGCGCTTCTGATCTCAGGGCTGAGTTCTCTTGTCGGAGGGAAACAACTTCAATCTCCAGTGTCCTTCGGAATTCATTCTCTTTGCGCAGAGAAAAAAGCTCCGTGTGGATATTATTCTTCATCTCATTCTCCCTCCTTAATGATACATTCAGAGATTTCAGGGCCTTCATATCCTTCGCCTGTTTCCGCAACAGGACGCGTAGGCTCTCAATTTCGACGTCTTTAGAATCCGACTGGAATGGCGGGCTCCCCTCAACCGTAGACTCTTCGTCCTTTCTTTCCTGCGCAGTGGCTTTCTGTGAAGCTTCCGAACGCAGTTTCTCGAGCTCATTATTCGCTACTTTCAGTTCTTTCGTGAATCTCTTCTTCTCGGTTCGCTCTTGTGAGAGGAGTGCGGAGGCCTTACGGATAGCATCTTCGGCTTTCTCACGGATTTCTTCGAGTCTAGCTTCGTGGTCTTCGATGGCGTCTTCGTGCTCGGACCGCAGGTCTTCGAATCTGCTGTCCGACTCGGTTTTCAGTTCTTTCATCTTACTGAGCCTTTTCTCAACATCTGCAACCCTTCGATCTGCTTCCGCACGGGCATCGTGCAGTCGATCAGTGGCGTCTTCAAGATCCTTCTCAAAGCGTTCTACATCTGTCCGTGATTTCGAGCTCTCCCGATGCGCATCAGAGAGTTGTTGGCGAAGCGTGGAAATGGTTGTTTCAAGACCTTCGATTCGGCCTTGTGCAGTGTGGAGGCGCTGGTCAAGACATTCTCGATCTTCAATTTGGCGGAGGATTTGCTGGTCTTTAGTTGTTAACTCAACGCGAGAGGAGTTGACCTGAGATTGAAGAGATTGGAGACGGGATTCAAGATCTATGATTCGGGAGGTGTAGGTCTGGGCTGAGGTTGCGGTAGAAGTGTTGAGGGCAGCGCTGGCTTGAGCCTCCTGCCGTGCGAATTTGGCTTCAGCGGTAGCTTTCTCTAGATCAGACTGGAGGGCGTCGGCAAGGGTCTGAAGAGAGCCCAACTTTTTGTTGAGAGTAGAGCGTTCTTTAGCGAAGTCTTGCTCGTGCTTCTGCTGCTCTGCTGATTGGGAATCTTTAAGAATTTGAAGCTCTTGCTCCTTCGACTGCCTCGTGTCCTCTAACTCACTCTGCAACAATGCGAGGCGACCTTCTTTCTGCTCGAGGTCTCGCTCAGCTGCCCGTCTCGCCTCTTCGCTGGCTGTCAATTGCTGCTCAAAATCTTCTTTCTGGTTCTGCAGTTTGGTGAGATTCTGCAAACGCAATCCTTCCCCGAAATTTTGCATTCTAGCATTTGAGTCCCACTCTTGCTCTTTGAGCCCCTCCCCCATAGATTCGATGGCTGATTCCTGGTTTTGCCTCCTCCCGTCGTTCTCTTCGCGGAGACGAGTGATTTGTTCCTGCTGTTTGTAATTTTCGGCGTGCGCGGCGTCAAGTTCTGAGCGTGCATAAGAGAGAATAGTCTCCAATTCGGTGATTCGTGTCTTAGATGTCAGTTCTTGCTGCTCGAGTCGAGCCTGTAGCTCTGCAATCCGATTCCGCAGGCCATCCGAACCTGTTGAATTCATCTCTGCTGTACGTTCTTGAGCGTGGTGTATGACGGTCTCTTGTGTGGGTTTTCGTGGCGTGTCAGAATAATCCTCAACAGTCGCCTGTAGAGACCGTGCCTTTGACACGGCTTTCGGCACCTGCAACGTGTTCGGCTTTGGTGGCGGGGAAGTGAAAGCACCCGCGACCTCTGAATCCGGGAGCGCGCTTAAATAGCTCATAACCTTCTCGTCATTCTCCATTGATGCTTCGGATAGCGCTTTGTCATCCTGCTGGCCATCCGTCGTTCCATTCGCGCGCATTGTAGGTGACCGTGAGTCGTATTCCCGGTATTCTCTCTCCCTCGAATCATCATCGATAATAGGCCTGCCGTCTTCCTCAGTTGTGTCTTGCTTGTCATGGAACCCACTCCCCATATCTCCCCGCACTTCCACCACTCTCACACTCGCCTCTTTCCTCGACTTGATCTGCGACAGTGGCAAGTCCGCAGTCATCCAGTACGTCATATTCATTGTAAAATCCTCCGGTCCTTCAATATCACTGCTTTCAACTCGATCCACCTGCGGTTCATGACTGGCGTCCAATCCCGTGGAGTCAAACGTGGAATTCATGCCCAACACGTCTAGGTCCATCTCGTACTGAGAACCATCTTCAGAGGGCGAACGGCGCGGAGGACTGCGGTGTGGTGAGCGAGAACGCGTTGGGCTCGCGGTGTAAGAGGAGTGTGAGCGCGGCATAGTTCATAGTCTGGAGATGGCGAAAGGGGCTTGGGGAGGTTTGTCTGAAGGAGCGCGGGTATGGTGTTGAGATGCGATAAGAATTGGGTGGTGGGATGGATTGTTTATTGTTGTGAGCGTGCCAAGACGGACGCGGTTACGCAAAGGTAGTGCGGGGCCACGTGCGGGTGGTGAATGTTATTAGCGAGCTCCTCGAGTCCTCGATCGTCCTCCTGTGTTCTTGCAAGGGAAGCATTGCCTTTTGATATACTACTACAAAAAGTGTGGTTAGGTTGCGGTGTATGCTACACCTGTTTCCTCGATCTCTTAGCCTTTCTCTACAAGGGAAAGGAAGTGAAACGCGATCCTCTTCAGGAAAATCACGAATTCTTCAGGCCTACTTCTGGGTTGCGGAAGTATTCAAAGAGGACCCTAAATTTTGTTTCTAAATTTTGTTCCTTTGCCTCGAGGGGTCGGCGGTGATGATCGGAATCCGAATATTAGAATTGATTTCGAGGAAATTCTCGTATATCTACACAATGACGGACAGCTTGTGATAGCCGCCGTACCATCTATGCAAAATGTCTCTAAGTATGAGCCTTTGTTTCGAGAACGGTAGTAATTTGGGTAGCAGGTAAACTACCTTAAAATCTACAGCAGCAATAGTGAAAATGTAGAAAAGAAGCACCGCAGTCGATCCAAAGTAAGGCTCAACCTTATCTCAAGTATATCTAGGCTCACAATCTCCGAGCATCCGAGCTCCATGCCCTGCCTACCTAGCCAACTCTTGAAGTTCCGATATGATTTTACCCACCCTGAACCGAAGAAAAGTGATGCACCGAAGCGTGTCTCGCATAGCGGCTCGCCAGCCTCGGTGTTGAACTCTGAGTATGTGGCGCTGTGGCTCCAACCTACAAAGGTAGTCTCGCTGTCTCCCAGCAATTTCGTCGACCCTTATGAGTGTGCGAGAATAGTGGTAGGAGTGGGGCAGGAAGCAAGTAGCTGAGCCGTTCGATTCGTCTCATCAGTCGTGAGCTGTTATCCCCCCCAATTATCCATACTACACTGCGGTTCTTTCGACTTATCCATGCCACGGTGTGAAAGTACCTCGACAAGGTAGAGTAATTGCCATTGAAGTCTTTGTCGATACTATTTATGTGAAAGTAACTGAAAGAGTTTTTATCAGACTTCCTTTCGGTGGGAATACTGCGACGGAGGCCATTAGATCAATACTTCGCCAGTTTCAATATAAATATCTTAAAAAAGGTCAACGTAGACCCAACCTGGTGATGGTACACTGAGAGGGGAAACGTCGAAAGGCTGAATGTCGAATACCGTAATCAGTGGGGTGACAGTAGGAGTAATCAGGAACTCGCGGAGGTATCCTTAAGAGGCCTTTACTTGCAATGATATTATAAACGATATCGAAAGACGAATTGAGTTATATCTATCAGCCGGCACCACACAATCAAAGACTCTGTGGGTGTACCGTGTAAGATAAACCTCTGTCATGTGTTCTATCATCTGAGCCACCCCAAAACGTCGAATACTCCTGGCCTAGGTATTGACGAGCCTTCATGTCCATGGCCACGACGTCACCATACCCGGCAGGCATCTATACTAAATTCCTATGAATATCAAGGATGACAGGGTCAGGTGTGGATACTGACTAGTCCGGGAAGTCATGAAGATTTAAGCCCGAATGCATCTCTCGCCCCATCATACTATGTTCAGTCGGGGAGCTTCGAGATCAATGGGGTTGTATTGCTGGGTCCGATATACTCTTTAAATTCCGAGGTCATAGAGTGTCTTGCAAAATGTAAGGGGGGCACGATCTGCACGATATTGATTAGGAATGTAATCGCAAAGGCGAAAAGTCACATGTCTGTAGCTGGGAATTTTAGTGTCCATATTCAAAGACAAAGGGTAAAAGCTCTTTAAAGCGAGGGCTAGGGGATATGTAACATGGAGGGTTAGCCTTGAGAATGTCAAGAAAGCTGAGCTTTCAAATTGCCCCAGTTGCTGGTCTAGCTAGTATGTTAGTGCGGGGCTTAGCGGGCCAATGAAGCGGCTATAGCTACTTTGCTGGTCTCAACATCAGCAACAACGGCCTTCTTGGTCATGGACGTTGCGGTCTCTTCATTTCGTCACAGTATATATTCGTTATCTGTTAGCTAGGCGTGATCAAGCGGTAATTCCTGCGCGTCTAACTAATGAGGCTTCGTTTCTCACCTCATAGCTGTTATAGGGCTAGCTGGTTACGCAGGGGTCATTGCTAGAAATAGGGCAGAGTACTACTGTGAAAGCATTTTATGAAGGACATAGGGAAACTTGCAGAAGCACCATCTGAACCATTACTGCCAGACACTGTGAATTTCGTCGAAGAGCGCGTCCAAGGTTCATTTGCGCGTACATGTGCAAAGCCAAACAGGCGCCATATGAGCAATCACAATTGGATATTTTGAGGACCATCGATAGGAGGAGATCCTACACCACCCGTCCCAAACACGTGTGGCTGTCTTCTTGGACGTGAGATTTGGATAGTTCTGCCGTGAGCCGAGATTATATGTACAGTTGATCATCTCTGACATGCTCATGGGCATCGTGATTTAAAAAATGAATAAAAAATGATACCAGGGACGGTAGATGATGGAAACTTGAAATTAACAGGAGACTAAACAGTTAAAGCTAAGCTAGCGCCAAATTAAGCAAAATGCAGGATTGAAGCTTCATTTCTCCATTCCCTCACCATCATCTAAAACCTCTTGTGCTCTCTCCCCTCCCCACCTTCACTTACCAAGTTTATCAAATCCACTCTACAACTAAATCTGTGGTACATTTTGAAGGAAGCAAGGTAAATACCTCTACTCCTATTCGAGGACACTGTGTGTTTAGACCTACATAGAGACGAAGGTATGACTAACTAACCAGTGAGTAACAGTATGCGAGATAGGTACGACTCTGGCAGAGGGTTGTTTCTTTTCGCCTTCGTTCTTAATTTGAGCCACGGGTTTGCAAGATCGATTATTTTTGTCGATGCTTTGTGGTAGGCACCATCATGAAGTAACTCATCAAATCAACTGTCTTTTTACCGCGAATTATTGCTCCACTTTAGTATCTTATTAGCTCTTTCTCTTTTACCTTAATTACCCTCTGGATGTGATGTCCATCTTTCACATAACACCCCCCTGGCACAAGAAGATGTCACTATTCACATTGGCCTCCTTGACTCCTTCAAGCTCCGTCAGCAGCGTACTTTTATGGAACGAATTCCGGAGCATCAATCACGGACAACTTTCCTCAACAGCACTGCTACCCCAACATTCTTTGGTGAATCCAAGCTTTCTAGACACAAACTTCGGTCAGGTCCTGGTGATTGCGGTTTTCAGGCGCTCCGGCCGGTCAAGCCGTCCGACTCTTGCTGGATTGGAGGTGTGGCTGTTGGGTGCGGGCACAGCGGCTGAGTGCTAGCCTTGTTAGGCTCACATAGGTTCCTGAATGAGTACAGCATGACTTCTGTGAGCACCGTGAAGTTCTTCAGCGCTGCTCGAATGCTATCTGGATAATTTTCTGCGGCAAGTCGCACCTAGTTTAACACTTTGATTTTAGGCTCCTCGCGAGCATCGTAATTAAACAACCACGAACGGCACGAACCCAGCTTGGGTATTTCCCCCTTCGCCAGCCAACTTCACGCTTCCTACCTCTATTATCAATGCGGGTTGTCTTAATACCTCCCTGATCGACTTTCTCAAAGCCTCTGTAAAAGGGCATCCAAATTAAGGATTTGGATCCTCCCGAACTTATGTAAACGACTAGATTGAGTTCGAGTGGGGAGGTGGGCATGTATACAGAGATATAGTGCCCTAGGGGGTTGGGGTGCTTGCTCAGACTGTTAGTAGCCACCTCCGTCAAACTTTGGGGACCTTCTTAATTTGCGACCCAGTCATTAACTCCACTTTGATCGTACTTGTAGAGCAGACCTACTATGAAGAGATGCACGGGCCTAGAAGTTTAAGTCTGAAGACTAATGCTTCAGTAGCCCTGTGCACTTACGCTATAAATGCGTCGGCACACTTTGGATTTTATTGTAGTGTACCCATTCCTCAACAGCTTACGAGATGACTCCATCCACGGCGCATTATACTACAACTTCTCCTCGGCCTGGCCTCAAGGCCAATCGCGGACCTTGAATCCTAAATTTACCATTACGCGTAGCACTCGGCTGGGATACCCGACGGCAACATACCACCCTTCTGATAGCTATAAACATTGCTACAACAATTATGACGACCCAAGCCCCGGCGCCATCGCAGGATTCGTCATAGATGCCCTGCGGCTCTCGTTTCCATAGTCATCACTACACACACGATCAATCAATCATGGAAGAGGCATGTAAGCGGGCCTGTGGCGATGGTCCTAGCAAACAGGGCATCGCATCCCAACCACCTAACCTACTGGAACCCGCAGACCATTTGTGCAAGAACGCCCTTCGCAGGTATATGCTAACGGACTGGGATTGCTAGCGGAGGACGAACCACTGCCAGCATATAACAAGGTGGTGAGCGATGCGGAGAGGCGGGAGGCGGAAAGACTGATTCAAGAGCAGGGGCGAGATAGAGAGTCTCAACATCAATTTTGCGTTGAGGAAAGCGAGAGATGTCGAACAGCAAGAACGCAGAGAGAGATGGCTTCGAGTGGTTGACAACTAGCACTAGATCCAAATGCAAGGCAGATGTCAAGGAGAAGTGGCATGTGGTGAGATTCTTCCGTGATATCAGACTTAGGATGAATAGAGATGGTATGGAAGGCTTAGTAGGTTATCTTTGGTAAATCATATCTCTGCAGTGACTCTGGCAAGCATTATAGGAACTAACGTGCCAATGAGCGGCTTAGAATTATGAGATGTTATGTAGTTGCTTGATTAATGCCCTTGAGTTCTTATTTATCTTGAACAAGGGTTTGGTTACATACATTATACCATCCGCAATACGTGGTATCATTTAGAGCTATGATTATCAAGAGGGTTAGTCTCCTGCAAGTTGGCCAAAATCTGTATATTTCTCGCTCTGTTACGAAGGTGGCCCCCTCATTGTTCGTAAAACTAATATACAATCCCCACACATGGTACACCGTTCCTTCGCCCATTTTCTCCCGCCCTTGCTCTAACGCACCAACCACACCCCCAAAAGCCTGCATCATATATTACCCAATACAGCTTAGATTCCCCTCAATCCTCTAAAAATAGTAGCCTCAACCTGTGCACTTACCGTGCCGTTCTCTACCTAATCACGGTAAGCTATTCCTAGTGAAAAGCCCAGATCGGAAAGATCGTATGCATGTATGTACAGTCAAACCCCGCCAAGCCGATCACCCGCCAAGCCAATAACCTTAATATCGCGATAATTTTTTCGTGCCTCAATTATCCCCCCATACAAATTAATTGATACCTCACCCCCTGATATATCAGCTGCAAAACACTAAAATATTGCCTTACTAAAATTAACAAGCAATAGCTTGCAGGATTACAAAAGAACAGCGCAGAGCTCTTAGAAGCTAGTACAAGAGTTAAACACCTTAACTACACTATAAGGACTGTATATAGTAGTTCTTACAGCAGTATAACTATAGAATTAGTTAGTTAACAGTCTCTAAGTCGCTAAGCAGCGCGTTTAATAATATTAACTAACCTAATCTCTCTTAGCAGCCTTTATTAGCAGTGCAACGTACAACTAGTAATTAGCTAATCCTTAACTTAATACTCTTCTAGTGGTTCTAGTTAATAGAAGCTCGCAGAGCCTATATTACTAGCGACCTGCTTCTTAAGAAAGCACGCAAGATCTAGCTGCAAATTAACAAGTATTAACATCTACCTCCTCTAAAGTTTAGCTAGGGCTGGCTATATTAGTTCTAGCAGCGCTTTAATATTAAGTTTTAACAGCGCCACAGCAAGGCTAGATCTGTAGATAATACTGCAGCAAAGGAGGCAATAAAATTAGTTTAAACAATCTGTGGTAAGTATGCTAAAGAGGATATATATAATATAAATAAGATAAGGTTATTCTAGAGAAATACACTAGTAGGAGGGCTATTAACCTAGCCTCTACCTAGAGTTAAAAAGTTAAAGTTAAGGATTACTGTAGTATGCTGTACTAACGCAACTAGCTCTTATTAGCTATCTTTATAGCTTATTAGCTATGCTAAGCAGCCTTAACCTCTCTATGGTATTAATCTCTAAGCGCTTAATATATATTAGCGTGTAAACAAGAAGGCATAGATAAACTTAACACTTATAGCTAAGTAGTTAATATATTTCTATAGCAGTGTTACAGCTTAGCTAATTCTCCTCTTTATAGACAACTTTAAGGCTTACATTTAAGGCCTACAGCAGGCTCCTCTACTATCCTATATCTGCGTTGCCTTTCTTCTACTAAATACAACAAGCCTATATTAACCTTTTAATTAAGGGATTATCTAGAATCTAAAGACCTACTATAGGAAATACTAGCTTTAATTTATAGTAAAGGAGTATAAGGCTAGCTACAACCCCCTATTAATAATTACGCTTTAAAATACGCTTTAATAGCTGCGCATTGCTTAGATAGACAATATATTAAGCTTAACAATATATAATTGCTTCTGCCGCAGTACAGTTATCCTACCACAGGTACTGCAGCTACCCCTCTAGCCAGAACTAGACCTCTCAGGCCTATACAATCGTACGCAGGAGGCTAGCTAGATACAGGATATAATAAGCCTTAGTAACTTCCTTAATCTAATTAATAAGGACACTAATATTAGGGAGGAAGATTAAATGCTTAAGGATATAGTTGCAGAGCATAACAATAGCGTTAATACTAAGGAGGCTTAAGCTAAAGATAAGGGCAAGATTATACCTCTACCTATAACTTATTAAGCAATTTAGGCTATCTAGTTACTCTTACAATACTAACAACACTAAGAGACAGCAATTAATACAGACATCTGCTAACTTAAGCGCCTAGAGAGGCAATATTAAGCCTACAAGGCTCAACATCAGCGCTAACAAACACTAGATAGTTGGCTTATATAATTAAATTATCGCCAAGACACATCTTAGCAACCCCAGTGAGCCGATACCCTCAGTAAGGCGATTGAATTGACGTGGCTGGATTCCTATCGGCTTGGCGGGGTTTGACTGTATGCATGCTGGTTAGCATAAGATTTTCCCGCTTCTTCTGTTTTCAACACTCACCCGCTCTCTGACGACATGAACACCTCCGCGAATCGAGTTTGTCGACACCTACTCGAATTACGGCAAATGTGCCAAACTCTCGCGCCACTCCCACAAACATGAACTCCCTTCCCCCCTCGCACTGGCTCTACCCGGGCGCGCTCAACCAATCCCTTATCCTCGCTGAGAGGCAAAACCCAAACTCAAACTCCGGCTTCGATGAAACCGAACTACTCAAAGCGGCCGCGGCGGAAGGAGCCAGGAGCAAGCCTGGTGAGTTTGGTAGCAATGACGTCGAGGTGCATGTCGGTGATGTTATAATCCCGGAGTGGAGGGTAGATATGGAAGTTGGGATGAGGACGGTGGATTTGTATTGTGCGGGATGTAGGGGAGGGAAGGAGAAATATGGGAGAGGAGGGGTTTGGAGTGCTTGTGATAATTGTAAGTTGGTGATCTTGTTCGATTTTAAGTTGTTATTTTGAAGTACAGAAAGGCCCCCAAATTCATCTTTCTATCGTAATATTCCCCTTATTTGCTCCTGAGTATATGTGATATAACCTTCAAGCACACAATTTTCTACGTCTTTCTCTTCCCCCACTCTCAAGACCCGCATGTTAACACCCACACGGTAACACCTGCACGTTAAAATAACCACCCTTCTTGCGCTTGTCATCAAACCCACACTAACACAATCCCTGTGCATCCAACAGACACATCCACCCTCACATTCCCCTTCCACGACGCTGCCTCCTTCTCCCCACCCCGAACCCCCTACACTATCCCCCCTCTCTCACAACTCCTAACGCTCCCAAACTCCACCGTCGCACTCTGCTTCTTCCGCCTCTCCGATAAAAACGGGTTCAACACGATGGACTTCTCGATTCTCTTCCCAGTGCTACAAGAGCCGCGATTTCCGCATTATATGTTTCGTATGGGATCGCCAACGGGGTTGGCAGACACGAGTATTGTAGCCACGAGCACGGCACCTGCGCTGATTACCGGTGATCAGTATGAGGAAGGGAAAGGACTGAATACTGGGAAGATCGTGGCGGCTGTATTGGGGGGGATGGGCGCTGTTGTTTTAGGGGCGCTGTTGTATTGGCTTTTCCTGAAAAGGAGAACGTGGAAGGATGCCAAGGGTATCAGAAGTGCAGAGAGTAGTCCAAATATGGCCACTGAACGGGGCGGGATGGGTGGTGAGGGGGCGGAATTGGCGCGGTTGGAGCAGGGGAGGGGAGAAGGTGTGGGGAGACGGGACAGCGCGGAGACGGCGCCGCCGGCATATCATGAAGTTGTTACAGGGAGGGATAGGGTGAGGATGGAGAGGGAGATCGAGGAGGAGATCAGGGAAGGTGCGAGATAGTGCATAAGACTGCCCGTCTACCCGTAAAAAGGAGTCACGCAATGGTCAACAATTGTGTCGAAGACAAACGGGTATGAATCTATATAGAAGAACTTCCAGGGATATCTACTCAGAGTTCGAGAAACAGGGAATAGGACGGATCACACATGGCAAAAGATGGAGGCTAACACCAAACGAGCCAGCGAAGTTTGAGAAAGTGAGAGGTGTACAGAAGAGCGAAGCCGAATGCAAAGGCAGCGACTACTTGGGCACTGCCGCCATGTCAGAGGATAGTCAGACAGCCTATGTCGGGGAAGGGAAGGCATAAGCTCTCGAAAGCACTGGTATTAGCAAAGGTAGGATTGTTCGAATTGAAATGGGTATCATGATCGTAAAGCATGTCCGGCATAAGGTAGCATCCTGGATATGTTGCCCGGCAACCGTTCGTCGCTATTCCGCTCCCCAGACAATGACATCCCCATCACCCCCTCCACTCGCCCACTCCTGTCTTGTTTTACAGAAAGCAACAGCACTGACAACGTCCTTCTTTCCACTGGTAGGAGCGCTGGGCTTCTTTCCCTTCACCTCCTGTCTTTCCGAGTGGTTGAATTTGTGGAGAACTTCTCCCTCCAGCAAGTCCCACGCATAGACCATGCCATTATCACTGCCACTCACCACGACGCTGTCGTTCAGCCCCAGAGTGCTCTTGATCTTGAGATCAGTATTGACGAAGCTCTCGTCCCGGTACGCTTTCAGAAGTTGTCCATTATCGCGATCCATAAGTCGAACAGTGGAGTCCAGTGAGCTGACGAGTGTTTCGGTGCCCTTCTTGGTGACAGCGAGACTCGTAACCGGATGCCCAATGGCATCGATATTGCACATTCCCATTCTCAGGTCGTAGTGTCTCACTCTGCCATCCACACTCCCGGATATAATGTCAGCGTCGAAGACACAGACGTCGGAGATGCTGTCTTTAGCATCATTGAGAGTTATGATAGGTTTTGGATTGTTGCTCTTGACATCCCATATCTTGACCGTCCCATCCCAGCTACCGGTGACAACCACACTCTCATCTTCCCCACCAAACGCACACGCGTTAACTCTCCCACCATGTCCTCGCCACGTCCGAAGCGTCTGCGCGGTTGCGACGTCCCAGAAGAAGACGGTTTTGTCGCCGCCTGTTGAGATAAATTTGTCGTTTCCTTGGCTGACGGCGATTGAGAGAACTTCATGGCCGTGCGCCGAAAACTTCTTCACAAGCCCGGCGTTTGGGACCTTCGAATCGACGGGCGCTCTAGAGATGTTGAAAAGGCGGATCGTGCGGTCGGAGGAGCCTGTCAGGATAAAGTCGGAGGAGCCGGAAGAGTAAGCTACGACATGGACGATGCCATTGTGGCCGCCCAGCCTGGCAATAGGCCGCGTGGGGAAGCGTGGCATGAGATCCTTGGGATCGCGCAGTCGTCTTCAGTCTATTTTGAAAAGTGAATGGAAGGTGTGAAGTTAGGCTCCGCTGGATGACGGAGGTGCCAAGACTTCGACCCTTCTGGGCTTGCAACAGCTGCCCCTCCCACCTTGCCACCTCTCCTACCTCCCTCCCAGTTCCCCTCCCTCCTCCAGACCCAGGTGCCGCCTTCACTTCGTAGCCACTCAGCATCTACCTCTAGCTCTTCTCTTCTCCATCGCCCACCTTAGAATTCGGCTCGTTTGGTGTGCGACGTAGCCGTATTCTTTTAAGCTATTCATTATGGCGCTCCGACATGTCAGCCACGCCCCCGCGCCCGATGAATTCACCCCGCTCGAAGAGCACCAAACAAAAACTCCGAGCACCTTCTTCGGCGGAAAACCAGTCCTGTACGCGCACTACGCCGGATTGACGCTGGCTATGCCGAGCAGCAAGCTCGAAGCAAATGCAGCTGTTGCCCGCTTCTCAACTGACTCCGATGGCGAGAGTGTTCTGGCGAAAGGTATCGAGGTTTGGGTGAACTCCAGGTATGAATTTGAACGGACATGGAGGCCGCATTGGAAGGGAAGGGAACGCAGCTTAAGCTAATCAGTCTAGGGACCTCATCCTCTTCCAGCATCAGCCCACTCCCACCGGTGTCACGGTTCCCTATCCCTCAATCGCCCTCCACGCAACCATGAAGCGCAATGGAGTTGAAGCGCTTTATATGAACCTCAGCCTCAATGACGCCGAGCAAGTCAACGACGACGATGACATCGAGATCCTGGAGCTCACCGTCTTGCCCCCGAACAATAACTCCACCCCGGGGACGGGATGTATAAATGAAATCTACTCCGCGCTAAACGCATGCGCCGATCTTCATCCCGACCCAGATGCGTCCGACGATGGAGACGAAGAAGAGGAAGAAGAAGAAGATACTGCGCCAGGGACTGGCGGATGGATCACCGCGGAGAACATGGAAGAGTATCTGGATGCAGATGGTAACTTCATAGGGTTAGGTGGAAGCCTAGGTGCAGGTGCTGGATCTGTGAGGCCAAGAGAAGAGCATGGTCAAAATAGCCTCAATGGAGTCCACGGAACTGAAGATGAGGCGAAATGGCGTCGGACAGGCTAAAAGCCAGCAGAGCTATCTTGGTTTTGGTCTGATACTACAAAATAAACTAGATACCCACGGGATCATGTCTTGGGTGTAACTGGACGACTTGGTTTCATAGATCCTGTTGCAAATGTATGTTCCCTTCTTGGAATCGGCGGACACGATTAATAAAATCTAGGGCTACGTTTGAATAACGTGTCAAAATGTTGATCCCCGCATTCTACACTCGTCTGTGATCTCCGGGGTCTTCCATATCCCCTAACTGGGGAAGAAGCGGTAACTTCACTACATTGTCTGGGATAGGGATAGTCCTCCATTGTTCTGTCGTTATTTTCTTCCGGCTCTGGTACTCGATCCAAGCATCGTGGTTTTGACACTTCCTCTCGATATTGAAGTCTGGCCATGGATGTTTCTGTTCTTCCATCCAGTCATGTGTAATCAGATTCACACTGGGCTGGCACGTCAAAGCCTGCAACAAGATATGAGTGCAATGCGACTTGTGGGCCTCGTGCAGCGCTGGCAGCTTGTCGCCATACTGGGGACGGTAGTAGTAGTCGTAGTGAGCGTATTTCCGCAGCGAGTTGAGGCAATGCAGCACATGCTGGCCGTCCAACTGCACGATGTGCCTATCTGCACCCAGGCCTTTTGGCAGATGTCAGACTGAAGTCTTGGAAACCAAGAAGGAATACTGACCCCAGCTCTCTGGCGCCTGCGCCGTTCGCCCTGGATCCTTCCCCATTCGCCTTACTTCGTCTCCTGAGACAGTGAACAGCTCTATCTTGGCGATTTCGTCCCACGCTGCATCGACTTCGTTGGATGGTGGATCCCGCCATATGGTTGGTGGGTCATTGAATAGAGAACCGTTAACCCTCGTGGTGTAGAATTGGATGTCTATCTCTTCGAGCAGCGGTGCTGCAAAATTGTAAGTATTACATATTCACTGATATCGACGCAGAGCAGCTTACAATACGTATTAACCTCATTCAATGGTCGATTGCGCACACGGCGTTTGGCAATGTCTCCAAACGCAATCGAAGATATGGTCCAAATGAATAGAGTAATATTCAATATAGAAACTAGCCAGAGTCCTCTCTGACAACTCGAGTGCGCCTTTCGTATCATGAGAGGCTGGAATATGATATTAGCATTGCGACAGAACAAAGAATCTAATTTCAGAACGACAAACACACACCTCACCTTCCTCATCTTGCTTCAATACTCTGTATCCTGCCTTTTGGCTTGAAGAGAAGGTCATCTTTTTCTTCTGTTTCTCTAATGGTCCCACTATTTTCTCGTTGCGATGAACTGAACTCCATGTATACCTACGCCGTCCATCTCCAAACTTATGTTCAAGAGTCTCGGCTTCACGACGTGGGCGTCGCGTCATTTCTCTGCCACTAAAAATTCCACTCTGAAGTAAGCAAAGGTTGCATTTCTCAGCTCTCATGTTAATTTAGTTGTTAGTCGAAGAGCAGCGGCAACTCTGACGAGATCCTTGTCTGCAAGCATCGGATAATTTACTAGCCAATGGCGGCGCTTACGTTGCACCACACAGTGAGTGAAACTGATCGGACTTGCCGCTCACGACTCACCGCTTCGTCTACATTGTAGACTCAACGTGTATATTGACACTCGTTGAGGCTGACGCTTCGTTAGGAGCAACTTAGAAAATTAATTTTTTTCCAATTGTAGTATTATTTGTTTATCTTAGCATGGCTATCTTACGATACCTACAGTCTTGCTAGACCATTTAAAGAGCCTTTGTACTTTATCTCGATCTCATTCTCCTTTCACTTTTAGGTTACCAGATTCCTAAAGCTTTGGATTGTGCTCTGTGGTTCTGTAAAGCATGCTAGATTCAAGTGGTAAAAGTAGTACAAGGCTATCAACAGGAAAGAAAAAGACTGCAACAATTTGATGATTACCACCGCGCACAGCACCGCATGAATTTAGGCATACAGAAAGAAATATTTTACATGCTTCAATACCTGTACTGTGTGCAGCACAGTAGAATACCACTCTTTCGGCGAGAGCTCGGCACTACCAATAGCTGTGTCACTGGTCTTTCCTAGATTCCCCCAATATACGGGCAGTAGTTATCTGAACTCGGTTCCGGTTCAGCCCCCTCAGCTGGCTGTACAGATTTATACAACATCAGCTGGAAAGCGAAACTCATCAATATAACCCTCGGCAAATAACTGCAATATGCGGTCTAGCTTCCAGAGCTAGTCTCCTAGACCAGGGAAGGTTTCTCGACTGTGTGCAACCACGTACACTCCTGTCCCAAGGCTCAAGAGAGATGGGGAGAGATGTATAAAAGGATATCCCGATACACGCGTACAAACCCGCAGAACAACAAGCCCTAAAAGACGCCCACGATTCTATACCAGTATATCTAATCCTATTCCTATCAACAACCTACAATATACAGCCCTATCACCATCGCCCTACAATGCATCTTCAAACAATCATATCGGCCATGGCTATGCTCGCCATTGGTGCACTGGCTCTACCAACAGCACCACAGTCCCTAGGTTATTACAACCCTAAAATGGAGCGCTGATATACTCCTACTAACTTCAACATCAACAGACACCGCACTCGCTGCGTCACCGGCGAACAAAAGAGGTGTATCTGGGTACAGCGCGGCATATTATGATGATCCAAATACTAAGGAGAAAAGGGCGGCCGATGGGTATAGCGCGGCTTATTACGACGACCCCAATACTAAGGCAAAACGGGCGACCGATGGGTATAGTGCAGCGTACTATGATGATCCAAATACAAAATCCAAGCGTGCTACGGACGGTTACAGTGCCGCATATTACGATGATCCAAATACCAAGTCTAAGCGGGCTACTGACGGATACAGCGCAGCATACTACGATGACCCGAATACCAAGTGAGCTACCAGAAGCGATGGCGTGAATGCGGGTAGGCGCGAGGAGTAAGGAAATGAAATGAGAAGCTGTCTCAATCGTTACAATACCTGGTTTTCAGATATAGGAATTTGGAGAGTGGAACTGGGGATTCTGGAAGTGGATTCGCTGATGTACAGACAGTACAAGGGAATAGAACTTGCGACGAGACATAGTATTCTAAGCACCCACTGATATAGTTTTGGAAGCCCCACTCTAAACCCTCCTCCTAGAATTCACATTCCTACCCGCCCCCACCCGAGGCCTACCGCCCACTCTCCCCCTATCCCCAGTAAGAATCCCTGGCAAATAATCCTCATCCATAAGATCCCTCGCCTTTACCCTTTTCTCCTCCCCAATAGCTCTCACATACTCCTTCTGATCCTCCGCCAAAATCAGCTCGTTACCCCACGCTCCTTTCCCTCCTCCTGCCACTTTCCCATTCGCTGACCCTGCTACTGGTTTCGGGATACTATATCTATTCCCTCTCGTGTTCCACTGGAAGTTCTTCGCGAGATGGAGTTTGAATTCGCCGTTCTTGTTGGTGGAGCACGCGACACGGGTGAGGGTAGGCTGGCCGCAGCGCGGACAGAATTGCTTTTCCATTTGCTTGGTTGTGAAGAAGCAGGCATGGCAGCGGAGAATATAGGTTCGGAGCGTTTTGATGATGTCCATGTTTGGTGAGAGGATGTTGAGGTTCATTTGGAGGAGCACATTTTGCATGGCGAAGTCGGTGGTCATAGTTGCTACAGCCATCTGAGTAGGTTCGGCAGGAGATTTCGTAGAGACTCCGAAAACTTTGGCGGTGTGCTTGGAGATGCCGGCGGGGGTTATCCATTCTCCATCGCTATCGTCTGATGGTTCGGATACTTCCTCGAGGCCTTGCGGGGGAATTTGGGGAGTTGGAAATTCTTCTGAAGAGGTCCTGTTGGGTGGTAGTTTTGTAGGCTCAGACGCTGATATTGATAGCGTCTCCGATTTGGAAAGCTCCTCCTCTGACCTGAGGAGTTCTGGGGGATTTGTGTCATGCGAAGGTTCTGGTGATGATTTTTTTAGATCTGATAACACTTGATCAAAATGTTCGGGATTAGTTGATGAACCTAAAGGCTCTGGTGACAGTGTTGATGTGACCTTCGATTTAGCGGCGTAGGCTTCTGAAGCAGCGAGCTCCGGCTCATTCGTTGCTGGGGTCGTATCCTCCGCAATTGTGAGTGATGACACCTGAAGCGTTGGCAGGGTTTTCTCGACTAGACTGACAGCGGGAGACTTATTCTTAGCCCATGGTGCTACTGGCGTTCGTTCCACTGTCTGGACGGGCATCTCCTTCGTGGCGGTGGATTTCACGACCTTAGTTGTAGCGTCATTTGATTCTTGAGTCTTGGAAGTCGCACCTTTCTTATTTCTCCTCGACCGGCCTTGCAGTCTCTTACCGTCGTTCTTTGGTGCAGGCGGAACCGTCTCCTTTGGGCTAGGCGTAGTCCTCACCTTCGAATTGCCACCTGACTTCTCGCATTCAATCTCATAGGCAAGCGCCAAGATTCCTAAGTCTTGGCTGCTGAGGACCGGAAAGTCTCCTGTCTTCTTACTGAACTGGGCAACAATTTCATAGCTGGCCGGAGTCGGATTCCTGACTTTCAGAAATGGAAGGAGGGTTGTCTCCACTCTTGAACGTGTAGCAGCGTCACGGATTTCCGAAAGAATGGCGGAGGTGGTGTAAAGCTCCCCAGCCTGCTGCAGAACGGTGGATATGGCCACAGTGTTCTTAATAAGAGGTCCAGTGTCAATTACCAGGGCTTGGATGGGCTTTTGTAACGCCATGATGGAGATTCGAGAAGACCTGGTGTGATGAAAATGTTAGGCAGCCTCACGAGCCTGATGCCGTCACGGAGCACGATCTTGCTTAGGCGAGTGAAGTTGAAAACCGTTCAACTAGAAAAGGTGTGGGTATTAGGGCTTTGGACGATTAAGAGAGAATTTCACTAGGGTGGCGTTGGTGGTTGTTCGTAAGGAAGAATTTCATTACAAGTGCGAAAGACTCGGTTAGCTATGATTGGTCAATTGGCTCAAAATCTCGGTGACTACGTAATTTAGGCTGGAAGCTGTCCTGCGAGTGGCTTCCCGCATTTTAGCTCCCGTACTTCACTTTGAACGTCCGCAGATGATGTGTGCTTGCACTCAGGGCTGATGACAACCTCCTTTCTGCCGTCGCCACTATCCCAGTCCTCCTGGAAACCCCCAACCCATGTGACCGAACAATAAGACCGCCCTGCTGCTGCCCTGACGGAGGCTTGCTCTCGATCCACACCCCCGATCCACACTTTCCATACACCATGTTGAGCGCTCCAAGCCGTCGAGTCAACACTCTAGCGCTACTTACGAAGCGTCCGGGTTGGGTATGGCGGATCTAGGAGGCTGGTGGATGTGGCGGGCAAAGATCCTCTATGAGGAAGTGGTCTTACAATCGAGGTTCAATCAGGGCCAATAGCAGCCTACGCGGAAGTGTGACGGGGGAAAGCAACATGCACCCCCCGTCCGGAATCCGGTTGGCCTATGTTCCTTTTCCTGGATTTCGAAGCGGCAGCCAGCGGGCGGATCTTTGTTCCGTGAGCCTATCTAAACATCCGAGGAATAGGTCGAGTTCGTTATCATGTATTGAGTCTTGTGATGCGGCAGGCCTTGATGGCCTAACCCAAGCGTCATATGCCTTGTTCCGGCTGCGGACGGACCTAGTCTTAGAAAGTCGCCTGTCATGTTCTATCGCCTCAGAGTTCTCTTCGAGGAAGCTCTGGTGATTCCAGAACACGGGTGGCTGGAAGCCCGAGCAATTCGGAATGAAGGTCTTCTTAAACGTGAGCAAACTCTCCATCGTGGGAAGTTGTGCTGCTTTAATGCTCATCTTAGGGGGTATCTGCCTTTCTTTTTCCTATATCTCCTTCTTTTTTCCTTGCAGGTTCGTGTTCCAGGTTCGTGCGCTTCATTACATCCTCCCAAGGGACATATGGACATCTTAATGCCAGGGAAGGATGCCCTTCTAATATAGAATATCCCCGCGTTCCCGGCTGTTGCATTGAAGCCTCCCCCCAAGGGAACAGACCACTTGTCCCAGCTTTGCAGGGTACGGAGGTGACGTGTCACGCCCGATGACAGGCTTCATTGGCGAGGTTGCCATCGTGGCAACGTGGCTATTTGTCCTGGCTCGAAAGACACTGTTAACGGATGGCCATCCGTGGCTCGAGGCGGGGGGCGGAGGCAAGCCTTATCTCGACTGAATGCAGGTGACCATTTGGGAGCCAGGTAAAGCGCCCAACGGCAGTATATCTTTGGAACACCAGCGTTCCACTTGGTCGTTCTGCGGTTAGGCCGTTTTCAGTGAGAAGACGCCATCGTGTTGACGGCAAATCTAATCGCTGTGGCCAGTTGTGCCCGCATGACCTGGTCCTCCATGGACGTAATGGGATTTCGTATGCCAGAAATATAGCCGACCGGTGAGCTCCCATCAAGTCTATTAATGAAGGTTTGCCGTCGTGGAATATTAACGTAGAGCAGTTGCGGCGGGCTTCCGGTGAAGTGCTTATTTAGACTAGGTGCCCCCCTCGACATCGTATTGGTCCATGGATCAACGGTCTGGCGTCGTCAATTTCAAAAGGGAGCAGAAAGGCTCATGGGGCCTCGAGCCGAGGAAACGTCGTCGAAGGCAATGGCTCCGTCTGAGAGGCCTTATTCGCTGGTGTGCGTGCGGCTCTTCAAGGAGACGCAGTGTGAAGAGAAAAAAGGCAACAAGGCAACTTGCAGAATGTAGGTTCTCTTACACTTTGCCCCGTTAGGGCTTAACCATGCCGCACGCCCCTTACTTGGTCAGCCGATGGGGGGATTTGAATTGTACTTAATGGCTTCCCATCCCGCAGTTCTGAAAGAGAAAGCCATCAGCAAGGCTTTATTTGACCGAGTTCACTGACAATTGGAAAGCTTACTCATCCGACCTCCCTCGAGCCCCGCCCAGATCCAGTTGTGGTGCAGTGGATCCGAACAACCAATCCACGAAGCGCACTGTGGCGACAGCGTTTGCCACTCTCGAGAACTTCGGCACTTCAGCTCGAGTCCTCACCTGCTCTTATAACCACTCAAGAGGCTCCATAGCAGAGCCGCATACCCATCGTTTCCCTTCTCGCCCCGACCCATGCAGCTCAATGCCTCAACCGAGTCAACCCAAATCGCCCTGAGGGAGCCTGTCCTCTCCGTAAACAACACAACACTCATTTCTCTTGGCGGAAAACGTGTCAATGTTGTCCACGTTCCTCCTCCTCACGGCGAACAATACTGCGGAGCACGGAGCTCGCTCTGCGGTCTGAACATTCTTTCCGATTCCCCCATGCACTTGGCGCCTGGGACATCGTAATGGTTGGTGGATTGCTTGTTGCCTTCATGCAAGCCATTCGACTACCGCCAGACAGGTTACGCGGCCATTCTAACACATTAATGTTACTTAATGGCAGCTGATGCCAGCCATAGCTGCAGGAAGCCCACACCTTGCCGAAGGCCCGGCCATGGGACTAAAGGAGGACTCTCGCGGAGTCACGGAACGTCACTCCCGCCATCGAATACCCCACTCGAGCTTTCACGCCGGAAGTTACTTTATCACAAACACGCCACACAGCTTCGAACACATTCACATTCCCTCTGGGAGCTGGTGGAGACTCGCTGGAGCATCTCCGTGTCTACTTGTGCTGCGGCGGGGTAGAGAATGGGGCGCCAGGGTTGCCGTCTGCGCTTCTGCAGTGCCTCAAGGATTATGCCGCTCGAGCGTCCCTATGAGAACGAGCTCCTTATCTAGGGCTTGCCTTAGGCTTCCAATTAATCTTCATTTTACGAGCTAAAGAGGTCGTCTGACCACCTGATGTGGGATCCATTCCTTCGTTGGCCATGAAGGCAGAGCCTCACGGAGCGGGGTGTCAACTTAAAGCGCTGATAGAGGTGAGTGAGAGGACATGCAAAACCGGAACAGCCAGACCACATCTCCTCGGTAACGACCTGAACCTTATCATTGGCTTGGAGCAACTACTGCGCTCAGTCTCGCTGATTAATCGATGTCGGTTAGTAAGACTCTCCAGCACCAAAGGATTGATTCTAATAGTGTCTTTCCCCAGCCACCTTTTGTTTTCAGAATCGACGAAATAGCAGAGTCGCCGGACGCGAATGCAAGCACCCTCGTTGATAGTCGAGGCAACTGGATGCCATCTACGGAGAGTGGTGCAAACATTAGAATGAGCGGTGGAGTCTCAGGGAGATGGTACTTCTGTGACAGGGAATGCATACGACAAGTGAACCATTGTCCCCCGAATGCTGCGCGTTACAAGACTTTCTCGGTGTACTTTGTTGGTGGTTTCGGGTTTTGGGTATTGAGGGGGGACGCTACGAGCCCTGGCGAAGGCGAAGCCTGGCAACCTTTGAGATTCGATTGGGATCAAGAGAATTTCTCTTCCTTCTTAACGAACGCCGGACAGCAATCAACCCTACGCGTTCAGCGAACGGACCAGGAGTGGCCGAAGATGCTGCTGCCGGATATATATCAAACGACTTCAATGACCCCTTTTACTGCGTATGGTGGCCTCAAAGGGGAACTCCCACTCTTCCTGGCACTAGTTGCCTTCTCAGTTCGGAAGGACTATCTTGCTAGTGTGTTACCTACCATGTTCCAACAACATGAATGGAGAACACACGAGTACCAGCATGGGCGTGAGTTGACCGATCCTGATGACCTTTATATTTTGTTAGCTGATATCTACTAGGCGAGAATCTAAGAGGTGTTGTTGTATACGTCTACACATGCCCTAGCGGGTCAGCGCAGACCGTCTCCCCCAGAGATGAGCTCCAGCAATACGAAGAAGGCAGACTCGGGCATTATTACAACTGACCATGGATGGTCTCGTCACAGCGACGGTTTTATGCCATGACTGTCACACACACACACACACTCATACGTTTTCTTTTTATGTCGTCGACTTATGTTTCTACTTTCCAATATTATCATTCTCATACTGCACTGCTACATTTCACTCTCTGTTGTCCGAGCCCAGGGACTCTAGTCTGTAAGCGTTGTAGTCCAGTAACAATTTTCCTCAGTCTTCCCTCATACGTTGTTTCTTGACTACGAATCTGGTCGTAAGACCGTCACCCTGATTACGATTGATGACGTTGATGGCGCTCTTTAGTCTCTCCTCCTTTATGTTATGTCAGCAATAGTAGTCTTACTTGCGTCTCGATATAAACGAAAGTGTTTCTATTCTAGTTCTATTAGCGGGATATGAATATTGTGCTTGTCCTACTGTCAAGTTAAGTGCAGTTGAGAATGTCTCCGGCATAGAGCCAACTCCTACGTAGAAAGCTAAAGACACAGAGTAGCAGTCTGTCTTCGGCATCAGTCTGTCTTCGGCATCGCGGCCCGAAGTCTCCACAACTACCTAGGGAAGATAGCAAGCATCTACCAAGGCAGTTCTATTCCCCAGCCTCACACTTTCCAGATCTCAAGCTTTGCGACACACATCTAATCTGATGTCTGCCTTCTATCTCATCCCAAACCCCTCCACAACGATACGACTCTGCCTCCCTCCACCAATCTCATCCCAAACCTATTCTCCTACTGTGACCAAAATCCATGCTCAATCAACACCACGCTGTTTCAAGATGGCATACTCAGGGTTTCCACTATCCAATCTCATTTCATCTGATTACGTCTAGAGCGGGGGAAGTTGAGAAAGACGGGATATCTGCATGTCGAAATCTGACGCACGGTTATTACCCGAACGTAGTTATCTTCTGCTTTCCCCATCGTCGGAGATATCACAGGTAAACATCACGCCGCACCGTCTTCCTACAACACTATAGATACTCTGGAATCGTATTATTCAATTTCTAGCCTCTCTTGGATAGCTACAGACCGATACCAAAATCCCTCCTACGTGCATCATACCCAATACTAACAAATGCCCCTACCCCCGCCCACCCACCAATACTGTATGCCTTGCCTGTAAAACGCCAAAATGAAGAACCGACTAGGGCAAGCGGTGCCAAAAACGCCTAGTATGCATATCAAGAGACCAAGGTAAACAGGAATGCTGTTGGAATATGCTGGGGTATGAATGGTTAGGTTGGAAAGGGTATGCCGAGACGAAGGAGACTGGGTCGTGTGGCGCAAGATGGAATGGAATAAGAGGAATCGCAGAAATTGGGGTGTTTAGAACTTGGGGATAGGGACAAATTCGATGGGTGGTCTAAGGAGCTGTCAGTTGACTCTTTATCTGGGCAAATACAGTCGAATAGGTGGGAAGGCATGTACAAAGGAGCCAGGAGAGGACAGAGGCGCGTACATGCAAAATAACATCCACTTATCTCGCACAGCCTAGATACTGCGAGCTGCAGTACACATTCTCCCTGGCGCCCCATGAGCTGAGCTTATGACCAAAACAGGCAATGCAACCCTAGCCAATAGAAATCCTGTTGGGCATGAAGAGAGAAAGCATGTCGACTTACCTCGTCAAGTAGGTGCCGTCTGCCCTCGTGCGTCTAGTCTCCAACAGCGGTGGCACGAAGGGAAGTGTGAATGCAGACACCAAGTACCCCGTCATCAGCGTGGCTTTCAGCTTGTAGTGTGGGTCGCGTGGGAGCTGGGTGGAGTACCGGCGCAGCTGGTGGAGGGCCTGCGTTGCAAAGGCCATTTTGAATGCGCCGGCTGATATTCGGGGATATTATGAAAATGTGACTCTTGAAGCCCAGTTAAAGGTTACTAGAGTTGTTGTGCTCGACTCGAATGGATGTGGGGCCGGGTTGAGTTGCAAAGGTGGGGTGTGGATGTTAACTCTGGTTGAGTCGCACTGCAACTCGTGGCAACAAAGTGCGCTTCAAGCTTCTAAATACTCGAAGGGTCAGCGGGTTGAAAGTGTGGACGTGGTATATAGCGATCAAAAACCTGGCAGCCTGTGCGGCTTTGTATGCTTTTAAATTGGGGTCTAGGGTACTCACGGAGGCTGCTCAAGGGAGAGGGGGGGTGGTTGTCGGCTGGGTTGGACGCCGCGCGATGATGCAGGCGGAGATGTCCGCTGAGTCAAGTCGCGTTAAGGCTGTGCAAGGTGCAGGCTGCGAAGCTGCTCAACCAACAGTCGAGCGGCGAACAAGTGCCAATTGGTAATTGGTGTCGCGAGGTTGGTGCTTATGAGTGCCTGCAAAACTGAGAAATATATCGCTGTTGTGCTGTTGCCTGGATATGTAGTAAGAGCAGAGGGGAAGCAGAAGAAGCAGGAAGAACGTTTCAGGTGTGGAAGAAGGATCTTGAGGGAGGAGAACAGGTGGTACTTTGTATTCTCGTTTTCGGTTTGTGGGGGCCTTGCTAATTGTTGACTCCTCCAAGCTCCGTTTGTGGATTGGGTATCAGCCCACGATGGTGCGAGGCTCCCTCAATCCCGCAGCTGACGGCAATTCTTGACCGATTGCAGGGCTGAATCCCTCGTCTGATTATCAGAAGGCATGCGCATTGGTAGACAACCGCCAGCGGAGCATATCACGACACTTTTCGGCGTTTGGATTGCGCCTGGGCAGTCGGAAAGTGAATCCGGCAGCACTGGAAGAGACGTAAGCGGGATTGTGAGAGCTGTTATTGGTTGGGATAAGCTCGGGGATACGAAACCTCCATGGCTCTTCCTGTGTGCGTCCTTAACAACCTGATGTTTTATGTTAGTTTTTCCTCCGCCATTACTTTTCAGTGACTTCCCATTAGCCGCAGCAAATGTGATAGAGCCACAATTTTGGTCAGCGGTGTTTCGAGGGCTGTAATTGGTTGGTGATTAGGATATCTACTGTTCAGCCACCATTGCTTTGAACCACCTCGCTGCAACCAACAGCACCATAACTAGCTTCATCTTCTCATTCGGAATGTCTTTTCTGTTTCATACAGCTCTCCTTGAGTTTATCTCCATCCACATACTAATACCTGCAGATCTATTTTCCTTCTAACGAAATGGATTTTGGTCAGCGGAATTGGATGGGCTGTGATTGGTCGAGAAGACCAGTGAGCGACTTTCGTCTTATCTCCACGTGGAGAGTTCTTAACTAGACTTTCCGACCGCAACCTTCAAGCTCCTTATTTCGATGGTATCCGGGATACCATCCTCCAATTCAGAACCAAATCCTCTCAACAACCTGAAAAGCATTGCGTCAACATTCATACGGAGATTTCGGCAGCTTTTACCAGATATCTATTGAGGTTCTTCTTGTCCATCAATCCGACTCTTACTTCTGCTGATGCGCATGGGTAAGCGAAGTCTGGCCAGAGAGAAGATCTGGCTTCAACAGTGAGAAGAAAACACTTCCAACTATGATCAAGCAAACGGAGGACTCTTCCTTAACCCGGACATGGCGAGTAGGGCATGGTCTCGGCGAGAAAAATTCCTAGGGTTGTTATAGACTGGCTCTCCAGTGATAATCTCAATCAGGGTCGATCTGATATGTAAAGCAGGTTAGATAGACTTCCAGCCAATGGAAAAGTGAACTAGAGCAATTTAACTGACCCGCTTCTTGTAACTCTTTCAGTTGGCCATTCTAAAAGCTTGTCGGCGCCCAGACGACACTCTCGTACAGTTTTTCTCAAAAGTGAGGTAGTGTCTAAACGTCGGCTTCTTCTAGACTCTTTCTTTCATTCCACTGATGCGATCCCCCACAGTCTGATTCTTTCTCCCGTTCCTAGACTTAGACCCAAGAAAAGAGAAGTTAGAGAATTACATGAAATATGAGATGCTCTACGAACCAAAATCCTGTGAAATGCATAGAGCCATGCGCTAGACAACCAGGCTGTTGTCTCCACCCTTGCCCTTCTTGGAGACCTTCTTCAACCATGTCCTCCAAACGGACCTTGTCATCCATGCCGTTCTCAATAAGCCATGTCCACATATTCTTGATAGCATCCAGGATTTCTTCCTCCCCTCTAGCTTTCTGCGCGGGTTTGGTTGGTGTTTTCCGTCACCTTCTCCGTCGATAAATACAGAGTCGCAGTGTGGGTGTTGTGGCCTTGAGACCAACAGGCCCGGTTTTACTGTCTGTGTCATTGATGAATGATGGCTTGTTCGGAGTTGGAGAGAAGGCACTGATCTCCAAGAGGGTGATTATTGACCTAGCAGTTTCGTTGTCTTCGTGGCTGTTTGCGAACGGCTCTTAAAATGTAGTATTTAGAATGAGATTACTACAAGGATACTGATTTTCCCCGGGCGACTTTCCTAGGACGCTAATTTTCTTGGGACGATTGTCCCAGGGCGCCCGGGAGGGAACCCGAGGGTCCTAGGGCCAAAATCTGGCACCAGAGCCCTGAGATGTCTATTAAGGTTATCTTTAGTCTTTAGAACCCTGCACATTAATGTGCCTAATTATCGCATGCAGGGTCTCACTGCGTGCACGCTTAACACTAAAATTGCCAAATCTTCATCGCGTATACCTTGGCACGGGTCATGTGATAGAGCCGGATAGGGTAACCCCATGGAGCAACCTGACGATATAGATGGTCAGCGACAGCGAGAAAGGAGGGTTCTTCTTAATAAACGTCAAGTCTGAATGTTAGTCTAAGGACAGCGCTATTACGGTAACCGTAGCGCTCTAAACCTGCTGTTCCATAACTTCATTATACTAATGTAACTAATTATAATGGGGAAAAAATTTAAGAATTTTGCACTTGTGCACCAAGATGTAGGGGAGATCCCAGCCTATGTTGTTTGAATTCTAGTTCGAAGTGACTCGTACCCGACTATGTCTAACAATACAACTCCCAATCTAATAGACAACGCCAAACCCCATAACAATGCAAGAAATCGTACAGCGCCTCAGCACGCTGCTGATTCATCGCCATGGGCTCTCTCTTCTCGCATCTCCGTGTCTCTGCATTGCACATGCAACGATCATTGTAATCTTGTGCGAGGGTGAGACACCAGATGAGATCCGCCGTGTCCCATTGCTTTTTCGGTTCAACCGCGGTAACGAAGGTGTTGCTGTAATAGCAATAATATTCGATTAGGCTGCCGCAGTAACCTACAACAGTAGTCTTGATTTTGCGCCAAGAGTTCGAGTTGCAGGCGAGGTCATTGGCTGGCAGGACACCGAAATATGGTCAGTTGGGTAACAATTAGTAAGAAAGAGTCGCTGCATACCCTGGTGTTGGGACTCGAGAAAATAAGCGACAAGGGACTAAAGAGTGCGAAGAGAGTTGTGAATGTGATCTTCATGTTGGATAGTTGGATCGGTATGTACAGAGATCGAAAATGGCGCCTGTGGAATACAAAACATGCAACGGTTGTGTAACAGCCCTTTAAAGAGGTAATAGAGAATAATTTCTATCTAAACTTGAACTGCTCTTAAATTATCTCTATCTCCAATTAACACATTTCACTTTGAAGCACGCTAAACACACTGCTTCCTTTGCGCGCCGAGCAATTCGAAGCTCTTGGGAAAAGTTGACGACCCCCAAGGGGCTCGCACTACTATGTCCCACAGAAATCGGATCCTGTCGGGGCTATTAAAAACATGAAACGTTTGCCGTGAGTCTGTGATTAAACTTATTCGGTATCTGTGGGGTGGGGATCTGTGCATATAAATGTTAACGTGCCGACGCCTGGCCTAGAGACTGCCCCCAAATGTGCTGCCCCGCCACCATCGCTGCTCAGTCCTTCTCTGCGTGTCCCGTCCATGAACTAACAATCGGCACCATGAGATGAGATCAAATCTCCTTCCGCGCGCAGCGCCCTAGTAGCCTACAGGCAAAGAACTAGTAGTATTCTCACTAGAGTGCCATAGTCATATTAACGCCGGAATCCCTCCGTTGGAGGCGGCGCTTAACCATGGAGGAGGGCAAGAAAAGCTACGTATTCCTTAGACACCTCAATCTGTACAAGCAATTTGCTAATAAGCTCGTCTGCTGCAAACACATCCTTCGCCTATCCTTCCCAAACCGGAGGTCCGGGGACCACAAAACCAGTGAGGTTTTGCAATCTGGTTACGTGAGCGGGCTCCCAAATGGCTATAACATGAACAAAATTAGCGCCGAGGCTACTTTTTAGTCGTCAAACGTACCGTGATCTCGGACGTCGTACGCACCCGGGAATTTGACCATTGGGCCAGGCTTTCCTGAGCGAAGATTAACCCGGCCAAGTCGACAGCACGAGACGTCTTACCACCACCAGGGCCATTGACTTCGATGTGTGCACAATTGATGTAAAATCGAGTGACGTTGAATTCGTGCGTGATTCCGAAGATTACCTCGAAACGAAGGAGGTATTTTCCAAGCGGTGTCGTCTTAGGAAGTGTAAAATTCGCCTCAATGATGTCAGCACAGTCAGGTAGGATCATCATAGGAATTTTCAACCAACCATGGTATGACCTAGGATTGCCCATTCAGTATCATTTTTCGTGCCCATGTACGCAACCTTGAACCAATCGCCATCCCCAGTGTACGATTCTAAGTCCGCCGGTGCTCGCGAGAGGTAAGCTTGCGCGAATCCAGGATGGTAAAAGTAGACGTCCCTCTAACTATGAGTATCAGGACAAGGATGAACAGGGTGATTTTTTGGCACTCACGTCTTTGCCGTCAACCGTCTGAGTAGGAACAAACCCAATCTCATCTCCAGCGCTGGCAGCCAGCGTTTCAACACCATGTCCCGTCATCGTGGCCCCTCTTCCACAGCGGAGATTGTCGTCATAGAGTTCATAAATTAGATTTATGGTTGCTGGTTCTACGCCAGGACTGCTGAAGCCTGGTGCAACCTGTCTACCATAACAGCTGCTGCCCTGAATTACATCCACAAGAGAGAAGAGGAAGCCCATACCTAACATATTGCTAGTCTATGCTCACCGGGCCCCTGATGTAGGATAATTTGGAAAGCAAGTCTAGGGTGGTGAGTACTAGCAGCGCGCAGATGTGAATATGACGTACAGTGGGCAGTAACGCCTTGCCTAAAAAGTAGTAGAATATTCAGCAGCAAGAAATGCATTAGACAGACAGAAGACTGGAGATATTTGACCTAAAGTTCAAGGTAAGGGAGCGTGTTGCGTAAGAAATACTAGAGCCGGCACCGCCGAGTTACACAGATGTAGCAGTGATGGATATGTACTCCTGCAAAGAAACATAGAACCGGGGGGGTTACCCAGTGTATAATTCTTGTACGTGCTGCCTTTGCTATACAAGAGTGCGCCCTGTACCACTCGCATTTGGCAGCTAAAACACCTTGCATCACAAGTTGCTCGCTGTATTAACTTATATAGAAACCTCGCCAATTCTCCCAGATAGGACAACATTAGGAGAGGCGTCCGCTATTCGCAACACATCTATAAGGCTAAATACATGTATGTGGACTCAGCCTGTAAACTCCTAGCTACGAATGGTAATTAGCGGCGTGGGGAAAGGTAATATGCGGAGAGGTAAGGCAGAACTAATCTGCATTGTAACCTTAGTGGAAGCGATGCTCTTCTTAAACTACTTGCTCTATCTCTTTTCTAACAACTTGTCTAAGCCTTAAAGGAGAGGATTTTTAGCTAGATTCTTGTCAAGATGCTGCACTTGTTACTGATACTCTTGCATTTGTTCTACTCCAGTGCTGTGCACGCAGAGACCCAACCTTCTAATGTCACCATCATAGAACCGATCTTCATCCGGCGTTGCCCATTCCAGGTTAATGTCTCCCTAGCAACCGATCTCTCCTCATTGGATATCGCATTTTTGACGAAGAGTGCCAACCCAGGCCCTCCCCCATTAGGTGTCTACCGGTGCTATGTCCGTGTTCAGATCGCCTTCGACAAGACAGTTTACACCTACACGATTAATGAGGTAGAATACGTCCCGGAGAATGCGTAGAGTATAACGGGGAAGATTGAGACAAGAGTGGCCTAGGAGTACGACAGCGGACCTATATGTGTTCCTTAGATGGAAGATTACTAGCGCAAGTTAACTAGACTCTAGACTCAATTTGCACCGGTAACGCTCTCTTCCGCATCTAGTGCGCAGGCTGCTAAAAATACAACGTACGCAAGTGGAGCTAGATGCTAGGAAGACCTGTCTCTGAACATCCTAGCCTCTTTTTAATGAGAACGAGGTTGGTCGCGTATCAGCAGCTAATCTGAAACTGCGCGCAAAGCTACAATGGAGGTCTCGTAGATATAAACGTTATTAGTTCATGGACAAGTTTTGCATTCAATACGACAATTGCAGGAGCGTCGACGTTGATGGTTTACCGAGTTGGCCTAAGAGTTGCACCTTTCCGAACAGAACAGTATAACAGGTGCTGAGAGGTTCTTCCCTGCTACCTAGTGTGTTATATATAAACAAATTAACGCCCGCTTCTAAATCTCTCACCACCTAGAGATAAGCCTAAACTTTAATGTTATAACTATAAAATTTCACTAGTGGGGCGTTGTAGTAAGGCAAGGCATAGAATTCATTGTTCTCTAACAGAAGCTGACATACAAGCGTGAGGGCATTTCTAAAAGCTCGTATATGTTTTATTAAAGACTATTACTTGACTAGCCTTTAGCCTAACCTAGCAGGTCTAACTTCTGTTATCTTAGAGCCTACAGTGTCTCTTAAGCATGATATATTAACATGATAGCCTTATTTCTAGTAACTCTATATACAGAACCTAAACTCCTCTTTACCAATTGCATTTTCTTTAATATTTAAGGAATTTGTGATGTTACTTTATCTAAATACGCTTCATTGTATTTCTATTAAGAAATGTAAAATTAAGAATTTATAGCAGAATATGTTTAGTAATAATAGCACTTCCTTCTATTATGCTAGTGTGTTATAATATTCACTAAGAGCTTAAGGCTGTACCTGTAGCGCTAGCCTAACCTAGTTGATGTAGAGGTATTTATCGTTGTTAAGATGCTGAAACTCGGTGTACCTGTTGTTGCCGGATGAATTTTTCAAGCTTTTAGTAGTAGGATTAGACTTTCTAGGGCCAGCCCTGTCGCTCCGTCGGTGTTCTAGGCCATAATGCACTTGTCTGAGTAGTGGGTACAGACAGGGCTTCCAACAAGGCGTAGTACTGTACGATTGGGCGATTTTAAGGCCTGTACGGGTGAGATTTTGTGTACGTTCGTACAACAGGGAGGAGGAGAGGTAGGTGTACGTATTGTAACTGTTACAGCTCACGTGATCTGTACAAGTAGTACAATTTAATTAAAGTACGCTGTACTCTAGTTAAAACAGCTAAGACTATAGGTCTCTAGAGACGCAAGATTAAGGTCTAATTAACTATAAAATAACTAGTTCTCCCTAGTAACAAGAGCAGATAGGACTAGATAAGGCTGTAACGGCACAGGCAAGACAATGGGTCCGAATGCGGTAGGAATCCACTCAGAGGCATATGGGAGTGCGTGGGGACTCAATGACCTGGGAATCTCATTGACACCTATAGGCCTTGTACGAAGGATATCAGAAAACTACCGAGCTAGCTAAGGGGAGAGGTGCGACTAAATACTTGTTGGGGGAATAGGGGTAACTGCGGGGGACAGGGTCGAGTCATGGTCGGGGCCGATACGGGGACCCTTCGGATAGGTTCCGAGCGACCCGAGATGGAACGATTCATGAGAATCGTTACAAAGGCCTGCAAGGCGGCAAAAAGCGTAGATAGATAACTCTGCAATAGAAAATAGTCTGTAATAGGCATTTTTAAGACAACAGACTGCAGATAGATAGATTAAAACCCTTAGAAAGAGATTTAAGCGTCCTTGCAAAAATTTTGGCCAATCAGAGCCCTAGAAGCCCCCCTAAGCGCTCCCCGCAGGCCTCCTGCTCGCCAGAGCCCTCCTACCCCTCCAGAACCCCTATACAAACTTCCCAAAAGGGTAATAACATACTATAACAGTTTATAAATAAATGCATAAGCGGAGCTTGTTTTAAGTCACTTATTAAACTCTTTCTAGAGAAGAAGACTGCATTAGAAGAAGCCTATAAAAGAAGACTATAAGCAGAGTAGATAATAAAAAGTAGTCTATAAACTAAAACCTATAAACTATATTCTTATAAATTTTACATAAAGACCTATATACCTATAAATGCTATATAAAAAAAAACCTCTTAGTAAGTCTGTCTACACAAGTACTTATTAGCAAAGTTAAAGTACTAGCTAAAATTCTAAGCAATGCAAATAACAAGCTGCACATCTTAAGCCTAGATAGTAATGCGCTTACTATAGATAGCAGCTAGCTAAGTGCTTATAAATTAATAAGTCTAATACTTTATCTAATACTAATACATTAGCACTTACATTCTATTAAAGTTATAATAAAGAACTTAGTAGTTATTTATAATGCATAAAGTGCCTACTTACTCTAGTAGAAAGGTTTATTATATTAACATGTACACATGCTAGTAGTTGCTCTTTAGTAGTAGTTAACTTAAAAAGGTTTAGTAAAAAGCTAGAATTAAAGTTATTTATATTTTTTTAAAGTAAAATAAATTCTTTTTTATGTCTATGTTTAAGCAAATTAGTAGCGCACTTTTTATAAGTACTTTATTAATTTAATCCTATGTTAAACTACTTTTAATTACAAGTAGTGCATGTATCTAACTTAATATTAAGTAGACCTTTATAGAAGTTGTTAATATAGCCTTTATTAACTTCTAGTATAGCCTAGTTTTTAAGAAATTTAACATTATTAAAATTTATAAGTATAGGTGTAAATAGAAAATTATACGCACAGTGCTTAGCATTTAAGAAGATATTTATATTAATGTTCTTATCTAAACTATTACTAAGGTTGTTTTTATTTATACCTACTCTCTATAACTAAAAGAGTGTAGACTAAAACCTTTTTTATGTTAATAGTAGCTTTTAAGTACATTATATACTTAAACTAATTAGAGTAAATAGCATAAGTAGTATATTAAAAAGGTTACCTAATAGGCTAGAGATTTTATATTAGAGAAATTATTAAGGCGTCTATTATATAAAAATGTTGTAAAGAAGAGAGCTTAATAGGCTAAAGTTTATAAAAGGTAATACATGTACTAGTTTTTTATTTATAGTATAAATATTAACCTTACTCTTTAATTAGTAACACTTTTAATATAAAGTCTTTTACTTGCTATTTCTTTTAAACATGTTATTTGCCTAGTCTAATAGCGTAGAACAATAACAATATAGGGGTACTAGAGGAGACAACAGCGGGATATAGAGTTGTAGTCTGTTATTTGCAACATATGTAATATTAGCAAGAGCGCGCCTCTTAGCTAGCAGTAGAGGTATAGGGCTGCCCTAGGTAGGGCGCTTCTTTGCCTAGATTTATGTATTACAGGGCGCACATTAAACCTTTTATTAAAGGAACGTCCTGTCTTTTTATAGATCTATAGAGTAATAATAATTATTATAAAGTAGGGGAGGTTTATTAGTGTTAAATAGCAGAGGTACTATGTTATAGGTTATAGCAGGAGGTATTAGACAGGTATTAGACAACACGCGCAGTAAGGTTTTAGTTTTCGCGCAGGAAATAATTATCTAAGGATCTGCTGTTTTTATGCTTATGTGAGCCTAAAAAGGCTAAAAGCAGTAATTCTTAGCTGCTAAGCCCTAACTGAAGAAAACTAAAGTCCACAGAAAGGAGCGGAGCAAGCTCCGCTAACAATCCATACTACGTACCGTGCCTAGGGCATCATTAAACGTACGGTACGGCTCACGAACTCGGTAGGTTCGTACTGATCACATGACTGTTACGGTTCACTTTGTACGGACCGTAGTACGGCCCGTTGGAAGCCCTGGGTACAGATAGCTGACAATACAGGCAAGCAAGCGCAGATAATGCCGAGCATAGGCTCCATGGTGCCCAAAATAACGAACATCCGGATCGATGCCATAATATTGTCCTGGTTGAGCCTAAGGACATACTTTAGGCGCACGCCGTACACCAAGCAGATGCCTAAGCTAATACTGGAGATGAATATCGCGCCAATCTTCTTCTTCTTCTTCGTCGCCACCTGAAGTTTCCACAGCATCTGCATGGGCAGTGCGAGGATGGTTATGTCCTCAATTGTAATGACGATAACCCTAATTAGGTATGTAAGGTTCAGAGAGCCGCACTTGCTGTAGATCCTCTTATCCCAAAGGAATGCGAGCGATCGACATAGCACTAAGATTGGGACCATAAATATAAAAGCACTGGCAACGCAAATACCCCTCCACAATCCACACGGCGCAACGAAACTGTGAGCTGGCGAGGCCAAAGACTGAAACGTACAGATGCAAGATAGATATCTTTATAGCCAATGTGGCCATCGCCCTATTTTCTATGTCAGTGACGCCAAGAAACGACTGGTATTAGGGTTATTATTGAATGGGCATACTATGGGATGCCACCAGCTAGGAAGAGTTCTCCGACTGTAAAGACGGTCTCTATACCACCCCATTTCTCTACAAGGTCTATGACGTGAGGGCCAGCGCTACCATTTTGTACGCCAGCGACGTCCGTAAAGTATAGGTCGGAGACGAAAAATTACGAAAACCCAGTACTATGTTGGCTAACAGGCTACGCAAAAGTGAATGCTTGGCTTACCAAAGTTGTGAACATGCCCAGCCATTTAACTCTAGGTTGAGCCTTCTAAGGTGGCGGGTCTAGTATCTAATAATGATAGGGATATAGTTGAGTGCTAGAAAGACGCTGTTAACAATGAACATCTTTCTCCCATTCTTATTTCTGGTGAGTGGAATGTTCACCATGGTGTTGATGATTGCGCTACTAGTCACGTATAAAGAGTGGGCTTGAAGTCAAAGGAAGGGGCACAAATTGTGATGCTTAGGCAAACGCGTGCGTTACCGGAGCTCTGTAGAAGGTGTACGATAGGAGGGGTGATAATACTGGAACTCAGAGAAACGTAAGAAAGTGGAAATGTCTGGGCATTGTAGTGGGATGAAGCGGCGACACTTGCATCTAAACTGTGATTAGCCACGCCATTATCTGCAAATAACACTCCAGGTTCGAGCCCAGTTAACTAGGATGCAAGGAGTAGTCAGGCAGCGGAAATTGAGCGCATATTTGAGGCAATACAGGGCAATCCTCCCATAGAAACAATGCTTTAAAGCAAAATTAAGTCCCGCGCGCGGGGTCTATATACAGCCAAACATAAGCATATATGGGTGTCACATGGTATCACCCCAATAAGTATCTAGCTTTGACGAACATATGAACTTAAAGCGTTCACAGGTAGAATGCAATAAGATCCCACCCCTTTGCTCTTAGACTTAGACTAAAGTCTGTACATGCGGCTCATGAGCTGTTGTATAACATTAAAGAACGCAACTTATACCTTAATGTCTAATCCAGAGTTAGAAAGCAAGAGTACTACATGGAGCCACTCTCTAAGGCGATACTTAGAATTTATTAGATAGTGGGACTCTGAATTCTAGATGCGCAATACTTCGCCTAGTTTATGCGCAAAACGGACCGTCCCCGCAGCCCCCAGAATGGGTGCGAACATACGTTAATCACCGACATATGGGGATTCCAAGATTTAGAATGAAACAGGAATAACAGGGGGAAAAACATTACGCCATCTTAAATTCTAGCGGAATGAAAAGAGGGTGGATTTAGTCGATATTGGAGAGGGCGCTGATCTAAAAAATTTCCGCGGTACTCCGTCTAGCCTGCAAAATGGCGAGTTTTTAATTAATGGCTACTTATAAAGTAGACGAGAAAGCGGCGGAGGCACTGTAGTCGGGCTAGCGAACTAAGGAAAAGGGGATGAGGAGGTACCCTAATGAGGGGAAGGCGAGCATTTTATAGACGTCTAAAGCGTCGAGGCAATCAGATGAGACGCTATTCCTGATGTAGATAAGCGCAATGACTGTACTAAACCCGAAGGGGGAATTCCCCGGACAGATATTACCAGCGATAGAGAAGAGACCGCATGTAAAACGCGCCGTGCCTAATACATCGCCATCCAACCCGTTTTGCTCTGGGTTTCCATGGACCTCGCCGGGACTCTCCGAGCACCCCCAGGTGTACAAACAGCTCTTTGCCTTTGCCAGGATAACGCTCTTTGTGAAGAGTGCCGGACTCCCACCTTGACGCCAGAAGAAGACTCGCGAACCCTCGTTTACACCTCACATCATAGAACCGGCCAATCCTAGTATTTAGGACATAGAAATTTGCTTGAACCAGTTGTTTTCGATCCCCACTCACGAGCAGACCCTGGCCTTCGACCGCGATGCCATAATCACGAAACATCAGAAATTAGACAACGCGGTCTTTCAGGTTCACGTGGGTCGTGAGCATCCTCGGTGGGGCTGTTCAGATGGCAATCAAGGAGCCAGATTCGCGATGAAGTTCATATAGTTTCCTTCCCAGCGGTAAATCGCGTTCGACGGTCAACTGCTATACCAGCTTGGCATTATCCAATAGAAAATTAGCGAAGTCCTTGATCCAGGACATGATGTTGTTATCGCGAATGCACCCCAGGCACTCCGTGCACGCGAAGCTAATTATCATGTCGATTGCTCGGATGGTCTCCCGAGGGACTATAAACAAATCCATAAGATTTCTCAGCATTTTCTTTGTGCACGGGGCGAATTGATGGTGAGATGAGATCTAAGGCTTGCAAAGGCGCGAGAGAGAGATTTGGTATTACGATTGCTTGACTCACGTGCGCCAGCTTTCACTCCCTTATCATCCGCTAACAAGATAAGGTGAACCCATGGGCAGAGGAGAAGTGGCAAACCCGGCTACCATATCGTACTTGCCTATCAGTCGGTCACTTGAAATCATAATATCTATCCGACCTAGTCCCATCCCAGCTCATCCCAACGTAAATTCGCTCACGAGACACCCATAGCCTTCAAATGCTCTAAGTACGCACTCAAAAGTCCAAGCCCCTGCTTCACAACCTCCTCCCGAGCAAGCTCAACAACCTCCTCGATAGTGAACTTATCATTCGCGCCATTCTCTGCCACGAAAGCCCTCCCCCAAGTAGCATCCAGCACCTTGTTCTCGGGACTGTCAGCATGCGTTAGGTTGACCTGGATGGTGAAGGTGTCGTTTCGGGCGCGGAGGAGGCCGTGTAGGTAAGTCTCAGGTTACTCGGACTGGAGTCGGTGTGACCGGTGGGGACCTAGGTAGTGGAAGACTCTAATGGAGTAAGTTGAGCGGTGGTTGTAGTCTTGCTCTCTACTTAGAATTAGCTTGGTCGGGCTGTTGGACTGAGAGATCAACCTGTGAAAGAGAGTTCGCGAGCCTTTCTTACTGGAATAGTGCTTTTATTGGAGACACCTTCATTGGTAAACTTCTCCCAATTGACATTGAATGCTAGCTCATAGAAATCCTCCGCCATCTGGAAGCGCCGCAATCTTTGCATAGAGTTCGTTTCCCGAAAATAGCTGCTATTACAGGCTTTTTAAAGCCTTCGATGATCATAACACTAACCAGGCTACCGTATGTAGTATGATTTTCACCTAGTTACCGAAGACTAACCAACCCATCGTTGTATAGCAAGCCGTACTCATTGGCCTTGACGCCATGAGAGAAGAACTCCCGGAGTTCTGAAGGAGCCTTACAATGCGGTGGGGGTGTCCCTGGTTCGTGATGGTTAAAATTACCAAATTGGCAAGGCATCCTTTGACCAGTATGACAAGGTGGAAGCTCTCGGCATAATTTGGAGCCAGCTTCGATATTCATCGGCTAATAATGATTTGGCTAGAATATTTTCCATGCCCAACAGGTGCTCCCGGCATCGGTAAAACCCCACATTTCCAGGACTTGGGCAACGGCTGGCATCGTCTCCTTGGAAAGATTTGGGACCCCATTAATTGGACGGGACTGCTATCACTCTCATTCGTGGCTGCCATGACCGTGGGTGACAGAGGATGCTCAAAAATTTAGGGTGAAGTTGAAGGTTTGTAGCACGTGGAATGGCAGGGCGAGATTTAAGTCTGGCGTGCAGCTAAACGCGGAATCACGTGTGCAGCCCTTTCCTCTTATGGTACGCTAAGCTAAATGCGGTAAGTATGATAGACAGGAATAGTTATGACAGATGCTGACTGGAAAATCTAGCAAGCATCATATCTTGCTGTACGTCTTACGTAGGCCATAAATGCGCTAGACTACACCACTAGTGAATCTATGAACTATTATCACTTGCTACCAAGCTGCAGAAGAGGTACATACTGTTTCTTAAGCTTAATGCGAGTACTGTTGCGTTCTTATGCATGATTAGCCTGCATATTACTGCTCAAGCCTGGTATTACAAGAGCGGGGAAGGTATTAGTTATCCTACAAAAATATTCAACTACGCACAGTATTAAGGCTAGTGTTAAAAAACGAAAAAATATGGGAATCTATAGCTCAGGAACTACACATAGGAAAACAGCAATCTGGTTAAACCACCCTGGTATTCTGGATCTCAACAGCAAGAGCATTCTCCCTGTATAGGCTCCCTATTCTGGGCGGGCAAGGAGTCTCTACTCTCTAGCCCAAGCCAAACTGATCACTCACCGCACTTTTAGAGGAGTGGCTGAAGCCAGTCGCGGTGTTCACGTATTTAGGCTTAAGTTCGGCTGCCTGACTTGGACGAGAGTAGTTGATGTTGTGGTTTTTTATTGGTCGCTAAGGATGATGTTTATGTGCATATACTAGTCGTCCGGGAGGTCTGGTGGGGTCGGCAGTGGGGGGATGATGGTGTTGCGTGAGAACGACATTGTGGGTTCAAATGAGCGTTGCAAGGGGAAATTGGGGGTCGTGAGAATGAGGCAGATATAGAGAGAGTAAGCTAGAAAATTCAGAAAGAGTTAAAGCGCGTCGAGCTTTTCGCTGGGAGAAAGGAGGTTGGGAAGGAATATTTCATGGGTGGATGGGTAAAACCCAATGTATTTGAAGAGGGCCAAAGATTTGTCGACGCTGACCTCAAGGAACCAACCAGACACCTAGGCAGTGCTAGTGCGTCAAATTACCCACGCAACATGGAGTAGCGGTGTCTGCTCAACCCAGCAGAGCCGTTCTCTCTTCGGCCTCGGGTTCAGCAGCCCTCCTTTCCTTTCTCCACACCCACCAAAACCACCTCAACCGCTCGCCAGTTCCCTCACCGACAACCAACTCTTCTTCCTCCCTGGATCTTCTCCTCGTCCTCCGCCACCACCGCCCCCAGCTCTCTTTCCGCCTGAACCAGACCTCGCCGGATCCATCCGCATAAACGATCCAGCCTCCTTTCCCAGCTTTCCAGGCATTGCGAACCCACTCTATGACCTTAATGAGTCCATAGAGTATGATAAATCCTGCAATGGTGCAGAAGATGGTGACGATGGAGGTTAGAAAGGTGATGGTAGAGACTTGACAACCGAGACCGCTCGTACGAAGCTCGAAGCGCTCGGGGCCAAGGGCGCAGATGAATTTGTAGCGCAGTGGAGATAAGAGCGGGAACGCCAAAGACAGTGGATCGAGAGGAAGAGGAAGGCAGGTACTTGACTACTAAGACGGTCAATCGCCACTGAAGAGGTAGTAACAAATATCGGAATGTTGATTGTTTTTAGACATCGCCGGGAGAATAAGTTTGTCGAACATAAATCAATTCAAAGGGGTGTACTTCTTGGACATCGATAACCCGGGTATCTAAGGCCGCCAATTCCGAGGAAAGGGGATATTACAAGATCAGGAGGCACTCAAAGAAAAGGAGTACGTCTCCTAAATAGTCTTCATTCCGCACCCCAATCTAGGCACTTAACAATCCCACACCCAAGGAGATATTCGACTTACAATTGCGCACCAACCACAGGATCCGTTACTCCGATGACAATCCCCACAATCCTGATAACCCCAGCACAATTCCAATCTCCTTCTGTCATCCTTTGGGCTGTCCTCCCATCGCTCTCTTAGCATATCGGAAGCATTGAAGAGAGGGTCCTCGATTGTTGCGCGAAGTGAGGCGCAGCCAGATGTCATCGTTCAATGGGCAAATTCCTTAGAGTTGGTAATGGATACTGTTGGTACTGAAAGGGGTGCGTCTAGTAGTAGTCACTGTCGGAATGAAGTTAGTGAGACAAGATTGGTGTTGGTGCAGATCAATGTGATGAAGTGTGGAGGCTGTCATTGCGGGGCGCTGGATGAATTGGGTATGGAGGCTTGGCGCATCCATCCATATCCGGGAAGGCGGTTTTCGCTTCCTCAAAGTGGTTATGAGGGGAGGATGATCGATCACGATCAGATCTCAGGATACAACTATAAGAAGGGAAGCAATGGTTAGGGGCGGTATCTTAAGTGAGGTGGAAAGGAGTTACAGGTCAGGCCTTAGAGGCGTGAGAATCTTCGCGAAAGTATATACCCGTTTTTCTCGCTTGACGCACGGGCTCACCTGGCGCACACTTTGCTCAGGAACACTAAAATTGTCACATAATACTAACTCCACCAATATGGACCCGATTTTGGAAGCGCTTGCAGCGTTAGAATCCCTGGAGTTTGGAGAAAAAGTTAATATCACTCAAGTTGCGAAAAAATATGGTGTTGAACGATCAACGCTGTCGCGAAGGTGGCGCGGGGTCCAGGGCTCCCGTGCAGAGCAATATGAGAATCAACGACTTTTAAACGACCGTCAGGAGAGGGAGCTCTCGGAATACATTGAGAGACTGTGTGAGCGAGGGCTACCCCCTACGAGGAACATGCTACGCAACTTTGCTACTGAAATAAGCGGCAAACAGGCAGGGAGCTCGTGGCCGGACCGGTTCCTCAAGCGTTACCAAGTCGACCTAGTATCAAAGTGGACTACTGGCATTGACAAGGAGAGGAAGAGAGCTGATTCTGCCTTTAAATACGCACTATATTTTGATCTCCTGAAGCGCAAGATTGAACAATACGATATCCAGCCAGAAGACATGTACAATATGGATGAAAAGGGCTTCTTGATTGGGGTGCTCTCAAAGATGAAGCGGATCTTCTCCCGGCGGAAGTATGAAGAGGGTGGGATCAAGCAGATGGTTCAGGACGGCAACCGCGAGTGGATAACAACAATTGCTTGTATATGCGCTGACGGATCCTCTCTCTCTCCAGGCCTCATCTACCAGGCAGTTACAGGTAACATTCAAGACTCATGGCTTCAGGACTTTAATCCCAAGATACACAAAGCTTTCTTTGCCTCATCTCCAAGTGGATGGACTAACAACAACCTCAGGCTTCAATGGCTTAAGACGATCTTTGATAGAGAGACTAAACCAAAGGCGCGGCGGAGATACCAACTCCTTATCCTTAATGGACATGGATCCCATATAAACATAAAGTTTATCGAGTACTGCGACAATAACAAGATCCTCCTGGCTATCTATCCCCCTCATAGTACTCATACACTTCAGCCGCTTAACGTCTGCTTGTTCAGGCCTCTCTCACAAGCTTATACCCACAAGATAGCACAGTTTATAGAAGAATCTCAAGCTTTCTCTGCTATTACTAAGAGGGATTTCTTCCGCATGTTCTGGGCAGCATGGGAGAGAGCTTTTACTGCCAAGAACGTCCTCTCAGGGTTCAAAACCTGCGGTCTCCATCCCTTTAAGCCTGACGTTATTCTGGACCGATTTAATGACCCTGAGGCTGAGAGACCTTCCTCCAGTGAGAGCTCAAGGTCAGTGCTCACGGCTGAAGATTGGAGGAAGATTGCTAAGCTTTTGAGATCAGTTGTTGACGACGTATACGACTCTAAGGCTCGGCAGCTCTCACAAACGATCCACTCGCTGTCTACGCAGAACATCCTCTTGAAACTAGAGGTTCGCGGCCTCAAAAAAGCACTAGTTAATAAGAAGAAGCGTCGGCAGAGGGGCAAAGCTCTCCAGCTTAAACTTCCTCCTAATCCAGATAGTGGAGCAATCTTTTGGAGCCCAAACAAGGTCCAGCAAGCTCGTAAGCGAGAAACAAAGAAAGCAGAAGCAGCAGAGGCAGAGAGACTTAAAAAAAAAGAAGATGCTAAGCGCAAAGCTGCAGAGAAAGCAGAGAAGGAGCGGGTTATAGAGGAGAGACAGCGCATGAAGGCTACTGCAAAGGAAATCCGACTCCGAGAGCAGGCTCAGAAGCAGCGGGAGAAGGAGGACAACAAGCAAGCTAGATTAGCAGCTGCGCAGCTCCAAAAGGACATCCAATATGCTAAACAGGCTAAAAAAAGGAGCAAACAGCATTCTCTTGGTCCTCAGGATGATGGTGGTAATGAGGAATCAGTTGTAGAGGTTATCGCTGCCCCCCAGCTGACGAATCGCCGAGGGCGACAGATCAGCCTTCCTACTAGGTATCGCGACTAGATAATGACGTAGTTTTATTCGCCGTACCCTATTGCCTGTTACTCTACAAAATCTTGCGATAATTCGAATTATAGTGAGCTCTAGAGCTTCAAATCTATGTGAGGATATTGGCTGAAATCCGTGCGCCAGGTGAGGCCGTGCGTCAAGCGAGAAAAACGGGTATTCTCCATGGTCCTTGGTAATCTAAAGGTTAGAGAATAAGGGTGTGAGATAGGATTTAGACGTCAATTTAAAGGCATAGGTTAAAACCCTAGCATCGATATAGGCGTGAATATTAACAGCTACAATTTATAGCGATAATAGAAAGCTGCAAGTATAATTCATAGTCGTACATCATGGAACGAATGTATCTGCAGTACATGCTCGACACCCCAACCCGCCAACGCCAAAAGTGCATCCCAATTTAGATAGAGAACGTATTACACCCCCATGCTATGCAACCAGCGAATTAAGACAACTAGAAGGATACTCGTCTTCTATCCCTAACAGCCAACACGCCAAGGGTATATCAATGAATCGAGCCCGTTACAACGCAGCTGCGAATCCAAGCATAGCAGCACCAACCGCTAGACCAGCGCCTGCTGTCTTCATAGGCGCTGCCGCACCGGTTGAGCCAGCAGCAGCAGTGCCGGAAGCTCCATTGGTAGCTCCATTGGTTGCTTGCGCAACTTGGACACCATACGCTGTCGTAGTGATGACCGAGCCAGAAACCGTGGTCGTGTAGGTGCTTGAGCCAGTCGTGCTGGCCGTGCAGCCCTTCCAGCTCGTCCATGGGGCAGCAGTAGACCATGGACCCGCAGTCCAGCCAGGCCAGTCTGAATTCGGGCAGCCAGATGCTCCCCACCATGACGTCCAGTCTCCAGTTCTCCAGGCAGAGTTCGTCGACCAGTAGCTCCATGGTCCCCAGTTACTGGTTCCCCAGGGACCCCAGCCATCAGGGCCGCCCCATTTGCCGGACCTGGAGCCGCCAGGACCTCCAGGACCTCCTGGTCCCCAAGGACCATTGCCAGGACCCCAGGGGCCGTTGGTTGGGTTTGGCGCGGCGGTTGTCAGTGTGCTGGGAATTTGACCATTGGACACAAGAGAAGAGAAGATGGAAGAGAAGACAGCGCCATTTGAAGAGAAGCGGCCGTTGGACGGAAGTTGACCGGCGGAGGAAAGCGAAGCGAAGACGGAAGAGAAAGCAGAATTTCCCTGCGCAATGACTGGGGCGGCGAGAGCCGCAATGGCAGCGATGGAGAATTTCATTGTGTCGTGTGGCACAATATCCGGAATATGTTTCTTGAGGACTGGCCGTGAAGAGAAAGGGTTCTTGAGCTCTGACTTGGCTTGGGAAGTGGGGGTAGGTGGTGATGTGAAGCTTTAAGTACAAGCCTCGGCAGTGAATTGAACTGAAAGCTAAAACTAAACTTCTACTGCGCCAACCTTACCTTCATATATTCGTACTACGAAACACGCGGCCTTCTCTCTCATTGGGTCATCTTGCACAATCTGCAACTTCGTCATTGACAAGCTCAAAATATACCGGTAGAACCACTCCGGAGGGGGGCCCGTGAGGCTGAGACCCCACCTGACTGTAAGCACGTTTTTGGACACGGGTTCAGGACGCTTACGCGTCGAAGATGAGAACAGCAGATGCCGTACTGCAGTGCAGTGTCCTCAGCCTGCAATTAGTAAGGGAAAGGCTGCGGATTGCCCAATAAGGGGACTCAGCCCTACGGGAACCACGGGCTTCCAGGTAAGATGGCGCCCGTAAGCCGTCCTAAAAAACGTTAAGGAAGACGTGGATTGGGCAGGTTCAGAAAGTCGGAGGACGTGTTTGGTGAGATTAGGGTCTGGCAGCCTGGTTCGGAGGCGGATCTAGAGGGCTTGGGAGCTTCGGAGAATAGGGTGGGGAGAAAGTGCGGAGGATGTCCAGCGACGGCAGTTTTGACATGTGTCATTCTGACAGCAGACCCTCCTAAAAACATAACTAGTCAAACTCTGATAGCCGTGAACCATCCTCAAATGATACAGGCCAGGTAAGCCAAGGAGTTCTTCGCATCCGTTGCGGTTTACTAGCTTGAAGTTTTGCAAAGGTTGAGAAGAGGTTGTCGGCACCCGCATCCGGAAGCACCGAAGGTCGATCACAAATGTCGGTGAAAAAGAAATCCAACCGCCGACGATTGAGATATTCACGACTCTGACAACACTCTTCATCGTCGTAGACGTAAAGACGTAAGGCCGTCTACGCGCGTATGTACTATGATTCTACCAATTTGTATAATGTTGATGACCTGTACTGACTCTAGACACGTGGCTCTCACTCCAAACAAGTTGGGCTTTCACTCTCTCTGGGGATTCGACAGATGAAGTTGGATCGCTGTCGAGGTTTGTTTCATCTCTCTTTTGTCGGCTTCTTTCAACGGACCGGAGCATATTTGAGAGCAATCGAGTTGCCCCTGATATCTCATACTCCAGCCAGGTCACCGGACCAAAGTCCCGAGAGCAGGGTACCCCGCTATCTGCAAGAAGTGCCATCCTGATCCCGAGAACTGGATAACTAATGCATTGCTCCATCTACAGCTATTTATCCAAATCTGCAAAGCGACGCTTCTGGCTATCAGGCGGTTTTGCTCCTCGAGTCTCAGGTTTTTAGCGAGCAGGAAATGGTTAGTCGGGAGCTCATATATGATCTGTTTGTGCGATGCGCTTCGCCAAGCCACGCCATAGGCATTATTTTGTCGACGGCTGACCTTGTCTTAATTGCTGCAGCTATGGTTCTGGCGTGGATCAGGGTCCTAATAGCGATGCTATCTAAGAGATTCTTCGCTTTAGCATGATGGAACCTTACTGGAAAGAGCAGAGCTCACCCGAACCTCACTTCTTATAGCCTATATCGACCGCGTTGAGCTGACATCCATTTCAGAAACGTTTTGTGTAAAGAGACGCGAATCGCAGCCTGACTTTGGAGCGCAACATCTCAATATCTTCTTGTGGAATGAGAACGGCAACCCTTCAATGTAGAGATGACGTCGAAAGAAGCTTGCCCAAGACTGTCAAACCATTTCTTCTAATGAAGCCAAGGACGCACTGCTGTATGAAGCCGCAGTGCAATATGAATGGCCCCTCATCCCTAAGCCGGTTCCTGGACTTAAATGGAGGATTCCTATGCTTCAGGGTGGCTTCCGGGAATGCAAGGAGAGTATGTTGAAGCCCGTCCACGATATGAATAACGGGCAGAACTTAGGCATGTTCTTGCTCTTCAGTGTACACCGCTCATTTGCCCACGAACAGGTCATTATCATTTCCCATTGGCAAAAGGCATGCGGCCGGAAAGCATTTCAGGCATCACCAAGCAGGCGGTTCTTCAGTGCTCCCTAAAGCTTCTGCATCCTTAATGCTGGAGCTGTATGAATGCCAGCCCTTTAAACCATATGGAGGTCTGTTCAACCTAATCATCATTAGCGCTTTAATCCTAGTTGTAAATCTGTACCACCATTGCTGGACTCGAAGCGGAGACAGATGCACGTCACTCACGATCGTCCAAAGTTGAAATTTGAGTAATGGCACCACTGGCCTTCATGAACATGGATCATCCTAACATCAACTGATCGGCACTCTCAGGAATTCTTTGGTGGTCGATAAATATTTAAGACATTAGTTGGTGATGCCATAATTCTTGTTTTCGTCCCAGTTATTCGCTGAAGGGGAATGGAGGTGTTCGAAGTCAGGTGAGGTAGGCTGGGAACGAAGGCTAAACTCTATTTTGCTGAACTTTCACAGGAGTGCGGTGTTGCGTATATGCAGTCATTTTCACAATTGAATGCAGTGAGGACTTCACTTCTTCAGAGCACCTAACCTCATCATCGCACATTACGCCCTGTCGGTCTCGCTTTCCTGCACGTTAGTCGTACGAAAGGCATGAGATGGACAACTTTGCCAGCGCCATCGTAAAGCCATTCCGTAGCTCGTTACCAGTACTTTGGGTTCAACACATTGCCATTCCCCTTGGCGCGCTTCTGTCACAATTCACAATAACCCCTTAAACCTTCCTAGTGCTCCGACTCTACTAGGCGTAGCCCTCTCGCATGAGTTTCTATCGCGAGTCGTTCCCGTCTGCAATTTCTCTCCTACTAATAAATACTGTTCCAACTCACCGGTCGCTGATTTGGACTCGTCGGAGACTTTCCGTAACGGTTGGCGTGCATCGGATGTCTGCAGCTTCTGTACAGAATTGCAACATTACAAAGTATCTCCTTAGTTGAGGGATACACACGGACCGATTTACTTGCCTTTCGTGCACCTTCCTCTTCAAAATTTAAAATTTCGGATGTCCGCCACAGAATCCCGGTGCAGTGGTTCCCCGGCGCCACCCCTGCATTCCATGTCCCCTCACCTTTTCATCTCGTGAATGAACGAGCGAGCGTTGTGAAATTCTGAAGCAGATTCGTTATGTAATTGGGCCAGACAAACTCTGGAGACTCTAGCAACTCATCTGACAATACGGAGTACAGTGCACAAGTAGTTAAGATGCAGTGCGGGAAGGCACCGTGTAGCTAGCGTAGTATACCGGAGAAGAGTTTCTTGAGCAACCTCTCAGACAGCCGATACTTGCAGAACTCACCGATGAGCGAGCGGCCCGCACCATTATCCGCTTGCCAGTGGTGAAGTGTCACATCACACCTCGGCAGGTCCAGTCCAATATCCATCCACTGCTCAAGCCCTCGGTGCGTTCGCCCGATCCGAACACGACGCAGCAACCACAGAAAAAGAACCTCCGAACCGAAGCCGAACTTGTTATCTTTGCCCGGCCGCTGTGCCGCACCGCAAGCCGGCAGGCAGAGGCAGGGACAAGCCTGGGTTTGAGACACGAACTCGAAAACTCAAAACACCTGCACCTGTCATCTTAGGTGCAGAGGCTCTGTGTCGCTATGTGCATCCTGATTGTCGCGTGCTAGCAATGGATGATGCTGGGTACCGTGAGTAATTTCGGTGGCGCGACCGAGAGAACTTGGGCGTCCTGTATCGACCATACGATCGGATGGGCGACTGATTCTTGGGCCTGAGAGCGGAAGGATCGAGAGAGGGGAAGGGAGTGCACGCACAATCCGTTTTACAACGCTAATTCCAGGCGTGTCTCCGGGATTGGATTGGGTTGGGCTGGGCTGGGTTTCCAGTGTCCGTGAGCCTGGGGTCTGGGAAGGCGAGTTTGGAACTTGGTTCATTGAATTAGATACTAGTCATACAGGGACGTTTTGTTACGAACGGCCTCTTGTTGAATGTTGAAACAATCATACAAATGTGAACAACTGCGCGAAGTAGACAGATGTCATACTCCTTTTTGGGCTCATATCTGGTAGCGACGGCGAGTAAAATGCCGATACAGTGCCCGCCGTATGGTTACTCTTTTCGCAAAATTCAACTCCAACTCCATATGCCAACATTCAACGCCAAATGGCATCTCGTAGCATATTAAAACACACCGGGGTATAGTAATTGCATCGTCGTAAAGCCACAACCGAATCGCAATCGCAGTCGCATTCGCAGTAAATCCAATCGCGGATAAGTGCATCCATCCTTAGACAGCATGCCACTTCCCACTTGCCTTCTTCCTTTCCATTGGATCCAGGTCCTCTCTCTCGACCTTTGGAATTTCCTCTTCGCTAAAATGCAGTTCCGTCGTTTTAACAATCTTCCCACCCGCTGCCTGTGTGAACACTTTATCGTCGTCCGAGTGGAGGATACTCTCTTCGCTCTGGGCGTCACTTGCTTTGCCAGAGGACATTCCGACACCAGTTCGGTTAGATCGTAGGTTAGAAAGTTGATGTCCGTTGCTGCCACTCTGGCCGTAGTTTTGGTAGCCGCTTCGTCCGTAGGCCGTGCGGCCTTTTGAGGAAAGAAGTCCCATGCGACCTAGAACTTTTTCGAATGGAGATTTGAGGCACGGGATGCAGGCTGCGATAATCCCTGTTTGTTCTTCGAGGATAGACCAGAGGGTCAGGTCAATGGCGTCCCAGAGAGAGTCGCCCGTGATCCCGTAGTTCTTGACTAGAGTCGTTTTCACGATGCTGGCTGCTGCGGCGAATACACCAAGACCCATTAGAATAGAAAGGACAAGCTTCTCTCGAAGTGGTCGGTTCATTTTGCGAATGAAGGTAATCGGGAGAACGGCGAATGTGAGGTCGGTGGCAATCGCAATTGATGAATTGACGTATATACTGATAAAGGCGGATTCTGGCTTCGTACATACAGCATTCGGATGGGCTGCTGGGTTCCAAATTACCGCAAGAGGCCTACACTGAACCAACTGAAATACTAAACTTGCGACACATGAGGCGATTTGGATTGCAATCATCGTCCAGAGGAAGATGATCCAGGGTCTTGTGCGCTTGATTCGGAGAAGCATGCAGGCGATGCTGATTTTGATGAACATCATCGAGGCTGCCCATGGTACTGTTGACGAGAAGAGCAAATGTTGGGCGGGAATCTGCTTGTCGGCAGGGACATAGTAATTATGTCGACCAGCTCCGTATGAAACGGAAGCTGTGAACAGTGACCACTCTATGAGAGCCAGTATCTGGATGAATGGAGTTAGTGAAGGGAACAAAAGGTAAGTAAATGGGATTCTTGTGAGGATGAAGAGTTTGGGCGTACTAGAGCGGCAGTAATAGTGTAGTCATCCCATCCTAATCGTGGAGTTGGTCGTAAACGAGTGTACATGCGGCCACCGTAAAGAAGCAGTGCCACGATGTACAATCCTCCAGTGATACCTAGCAGTTTAGGTGCAGAGCTGATATCTGGACCTGGTGGTTTCTTGATTGGCGGCAGGCCTGCCATATTGAAGGCAGTCTGACAAGTAAATGACAAGGAATGGCTAAGAACACAGAGATGAGCAAGACTGAGTACAAGTAATCAGTCTTGATGGGGTTTGACGTAGTTCAGACGGGACTGGTTTCCCGCTATGCGGGCCTTAAGATATGTAGACTCACTCACTCCAAAAAGGGTTTCAACTCTCCCCATCTGGGGTAGGGTGATGTGGCTCGCCCTTGACTCGCAGCCGACCTGTGTTCGACGTTTTGGATGCCATGATCCTCGCCTTCCGGAACGAGCTGGGACGGGTGGCAAGCTCGAAATAGCCAGATCTTGAATTTAAAGTTTGGTGGGTGTTCATTTGACAGCAATGGATTGCGTCCGCGCTCGCGCATCATCAAGGCCACTGTTATGCCCCATGCTCTTCCCGGGGCACACCCCAAAAAGTTTGTCTGATGGTCGGCAGAGGAGTGCGCGGATCGGCTAGTGATTCCTTTAGCCTAATGCCCAGGAGCTAAAAGAAGAAGCTCATTGGTGAATGGAGTCATGCCAGAATCCGGGGATTTGGCACGAGCTTTGCACGGTGCTTCCACTTATCCGTGTCCCAACTTCCTGCGCATCACTGCAAGCCATCAGCTCTTCCACTGCGCGCCTGATGCCGGGGTGGAAGGGGTTAATGTTGCCTGTTAATTAGGTTCGTACTCTGAACAGCCAAAGACGCCTCATCTCTCATTTCTGTGCGCTCCTTTTCATGCACTGTTGGCACATTAAGCTTTCTAAATGACCTCTGCCCTGTATACTCGCGTGTGAAAGGTTTGACAGGCTTCATGCGTGCAGTGTCAGTCCAGCCTTACGAAGAGAAGTGAGAGGCTGTCAATCCCATTGCGATTCAAGCAGTTCAAGGTACCTCGAGCAAGAACCCTTTTCTCCGCTGTCGCGTCGTTACTTTCACGGGGGCCCGGGTGTTCACCCGGGTGCCTTGCTCGCCCTGGTCGTTGACGTTGTCTGGAGTTTCGCGGTCCCTGCTAGCTCGATGAGGGGAAGAGCTTGATGAGACGTGCGGGAGTGGGATGAACCGACTTCGGTACACGATCACAGTATTGGCTTACCGTCCCTTCGGATTCGGTTTGAAAGCCCATGGGCGCCTTCGACCTTAACATAAGGGGAATGGGCTGGCAGAAATTCTGGCATGTCCAAATGCCAAGTTGCCAACACTCCAAGCGAGAAGGCTGTCGCAATACCGGAGGCAGAGCACTACCGGGGCGTTTAAAATGTCCGTGTGCGGGACTTCTTGGCACTAGCAAGGTGTGCAAAGCTGGCCCTTCAGCCACAAGGCCGTCTTTGTAGCCTGTCATAAGCGCCTCTACCTCGGAGGGCGTATCTCGGTTCGGCGGCGAAGGATCTGGAAAATACACTGACAGCAGAGAGACATCTTTGGCTTCGCGCTTGAACTTTAAGTTGGGTCGGAGCGTTCCTGGAGGCGAAACCCCATCATGCAGAGGTACCCGAAGTACCAGAAGAAACCCGAAAGAACAAGTTGTGAAGGTGATCTTGGAGAGCTAACATGCTGCCCTCTTCAGTTTCTACTGAAAACGTAGACCCTTCGAAAAAGGATTTCAAGGCCGAAATGCGAGCGAAAGAGAATGGACACCCTGAGAATCTCCTGGGGATTATAATTATGTGAGAAGCAAAGAAAAGGAAGATAATGACAAGGTACACTTACGTTTCGATGCCAACGGTTTTGATACCTTTGGGTCCTATTCTTCGTATTACGTCCTGCAGCTGAGGCGTGAATGTTCTGCGCTGTGGACACGGATATTCCCAGGGTGTTCCTGGTTGAACTGCTCGCCTGGCGTGTTTAACATGCTCATCGCTCAGACCGAAGATACGCTATCCGACTGCAGGTACAGAAGAGCGTCCCTGCTAGGCCAACACAGAAGTTCATCGGGTCATGGTGTGGCTGATGCCAAGTGTTCTTGGAGTCAAAGCTCGTGCTTGTGGTGTTGGACACTTGAGGATCGAAGGCGAGCCTGTATCGATAATCGTCGATCCCTAACACTTCCGATTTTACGACTTACAAGCCGAGTTAGCACGAGCAAATGGGGGTTTGTCGCTTGATGCAACAACTATTTACCAATGGGATCCCTCCCCGCGGTGGAATATTCTCACAAGCAAATGTTAACACGGCAAGCTTTCACTACCTTCCGAACTTGAATGCGCCAAAATGATGTGATAATTTTCGAGATCCTTGTGGTGTGATGAGATTGTTGAGGAAATCAGGGTTTCGAAGTGCTTCAGAATCGTCGGTTGCAAAAGGCTAAAATGAGTGAGGCCTCATAGCTGGGCCTTTGCGGCTCTGCTAAATAAAACGGCGTTAATATCGACGTGTATGACCAGGGGAGGGGTTTGGACGAGGGTAGAATGCATCAAGTAAAACAGCATCGCTAAGATATGCTTCTCGGGGATAGAAACTGTACGAAAAGCGTGAAGTCACCCGCAGATCTTGATGCACAGGCTAACTAACAGCTGTCGCCGTTGGCGCAACTGCGACGATGGACCAGCTCGGGTACAAATCTCCCACTTACTTGAGAAGAACGACGAAGGCGGGCACAATTGAGACCATGGGCTACTTCTCCAAGGGGCGAGAGCATGAAGCAACCACGTCTTCGCTCTCGTGCCGCTAAGAGATACTTATCGGTGTGGAGTGGTGTTGTGGCTTCGGAGGCTTCACGAACCCAGAGGCCGTTACGAAAAGTTGGAAAAGCGAACGCCAGACATGGGAAACTCATTGGGATGGTGGTGGCATGAGTCACACGTTCACCCGCTCGCCTTCGACTAGGCCAGAGAATGTTCGGATAGACAGCAGCGGGAGACAGAGTTTGACCGGCGTGCAGCCACTCGGTACCAGGTGGTGAGTGCCTTGGCTGTCCCTTCCCCATGAAGTAGAGGTAGTGGAGTGCTGAGCAAAGGACACTTGGCACTTAGCAACGAAAATGATGATGGGTAGTTTTGAAACTGAATGAAGAGAGGTGGTTGTTGGACACACTGGAGCCTCCTCTGCGAACGTCGCCGAGGCTAGTCTCATCATCACCGAACAAACTCCGCCAGCCCTACGAAATGTCCAGAACTTCAACATCGCGCCACCGTCTTAATCCACTAAACCTCCTCACCGCCTCAATTGAGCGCTTATTTGATTTCAACAACCTGTCAAAATGAACACTGTAAGCTTCATCTTTCCGCGCCGTGATGACGCACAGCTCACAAAGCCCCAGATAAAATCTGTGTAGTACGTCACCCATACGCTTACTCTCATTTCATCTAGCCTATCCAGTCATTCATCTCATGCGCGGATACCTGTCTTCCTCGCATACAGCGTCGTCCCCAAATTCGGTCACACCTAGATACTTCACCGCACACTCGCCTTTTCCAAATTGTCCCTGTACCCAAGCTCCCGCGGACAACTTTCGCACCTGATCTCAAGACTGTAATCCTCCAAAGAACGGTTGGGACTAACATCTTACTTTGTAGCTACGGCTGGGCCACCCTAATAGTAGCCGGCGGCGGCGCATACTACTTTGCCAAAAAATCAATCAACGCTGACCGCGCCGCAAAAGCTGAAGCCGACCGACAAAAGCGCATCTACCACGCCCAACTAGAAGCCGCGCACTTCCCTCCCCCCGGTCCCAGCACTCGGCCTCCAAACCCGCCGAACTCCCAATCCTCATCGTCTACAAACACACGGGTTTCATCAACACCCGGGAGTGTGAGTAACGAGCTCGGAAAGCGGAAGATGGAGATGGGGAAGGAGAGGGAGGATAAGGACTGGCATACGCAGATGGAAGAGGCGTGTAATCCCAGCCAGGAGGCGAGCCATGACCCCGCGCCGACGAGACATGCACCTGAGGATGAAGCGCAGAAGATGAGGGAGAAGAGCAAATATGAGGCAAGTGATGTGTTCAGGTCGAGGAAAGGGGATCGATTTAGCTAAAAGGCCACCACTCTCTACGCTTTTCTACCCTCGAATCGTGAGACGGATGCTTGCGGGGAGAGGGGCCCATCATGCTGTATATATAGGGTTCACGAGGGACGACTTGGGGTTTTTTGGGTTGGAGATTGGATGGATGGGTAGAGCACAGCAGAGCAATGGAAATCTCACTCTCTGCAGTTGTATTATGCAAAAGAACCCTTTCTAATGCCAGGAGAGTGATGTAGAAATCCATGAATAGCCTGCTCTGACGCATGGAAATTCGTATGCCCGTTTTACGCCTACGCAATATATTCGGGTATAAAAGGGCTAACTCATTAGCCATGTCCACCAACACTCATGAGATCCCCGAATCACATCCCGGAGGTCAGTTGAAAAGCTTGCTGCTCGGGCTGTCCCTCCTCTTCTCGTATAACCACTTGTTGTTCAGTCCCACGCTCGCTTTCCCCATTCCGGGCGTCGGCGTTCCTGGCACGTTGCTGGAGCTGCTCTCTCCGAAGAAGCTGCCGCTCATAGGACTTCCCCTGCTGTCGTAACTGAGCCTCCTCGTTGCTGACCCACCACCCACGGCCTTCTGAAATAACGGGCTTCCTGTACTCGGGGAGAAGGGGGAGTTCGACGTTGACTTTCCCAGTGCAGCCGGGCTACCTGACAAAGGCGAGTGGGGAGCGCTGAAGCTACTTCGCGGGGTGGACTTTTGGTAGCGTGGCGGAGTGACGTAGTTCGGGGAGGCATACGCTGATCCGGGAGTGTGGGGGGTAGAGACGTTGGGATCAAGACCCATTGCCTGTCGCTGGGACGGGGTGAGCGGGATGTCGACGATCTCGTCGGGGTAGTAGCGGCGGATGAGGGGCATCAGGGCGATGATCATATTCGCGACAAATAGGAATCGGATTACCCAGATGTACCAAGCATTGTAGGGCATCTTGCTTATGAAGTTCGAGACGCCGTTGCTAGAGAAGCCGGTTAGCTCGCGTTGGAAATTTCGGAGTTCTAAGGGTGGCCGCACGCAATTGCACGCAGAAGCACGAGCTGGCTGAGCACCGAGAAAAAGGAAAATGAGCCCGTGAGGAGCAGGCCATTGATGACGAGCTGGCGGACGTTGCGCTCATCGAAGGTCGTGGCGTACTGTCGGCGGGTGATTTCGTTGAACTTGGGATGCCTCCACTTGCCAGTTGGGGTAGGCTGCTCTTGCCTCTGGGCAGCGGGCGTGACGGGGAGTGAGGGGGTTGCGGGGGCTGCCATGATGGGCCCTCGAGCGTGCAGGAACCGTCCTGGAGAGCTCTCGACAGTTAACAGACTGTTTATGGACTGCAGGTGCGGGCTGCCAGGGGCTGCGGTGAGATGGATTTTCTGGTAAGGGGTGTATGCTGCTCCTGTTGGTTAGTTGCTAGTTAGCACGCTTGAACAGCTGGCCGCTATGAAGACATGGCCGTTGGGAGAAAGTCGCGACGTTGTTAGCAAAGGTAGCCAAACTACCATGCATTGTTTTCACGACCAACTGGCTTGGCGCCAAGCCGTCGTCGGGGGTCTGCGCCCGCGTCATTTCACCCCACACGGCTGCCAACGGTCCGCAATTCACTTTCACTTCCACTTTCGCTTCCACTTTCGCTCTTCCTGGCCTCCTTTTTTGCTTTTTCCTGCTGCAGCCATGGTGGGAATAGTCGAGCAGCTTGACGTGCAAATTGCCCAACTTCTCTCCGGCTGGAATACCGTTTCCACTATTCTCCTTGTTGGGATTCTGGGCTTCGTTGGCTGGGTTGTCTATGATACCCAGGATGCTGACACCCACCCACTGCTCCTTGCGCGACAATCCCAGGCTTCTTATGTGAGGCAGCCTGGAGAGTCTGCCATCTACAGGTCTCCCGAGACTCCTCATGGCTGTATGGCTCGTCTTGTTAAGCTTCCTGCCCTGTATAACTGACGGTTCTTAGATCCTCTCCGCACCGGACTTGCGGTCAAGCCCCCAGGAGCTCCTCTGTATACTGCTGGCAGAGATGGCGACCTTCGGGATATCTGGCGCCGTGTCACGGGCGAGATACCGCTTGAGAAAAATGCTGCTTCGACCGGAGCGCTAGGCGGAAAGCCGAGTGCAACCGGAAAGATCATGACCGTGTTCGGAAAAGAGGGCATCACCGAGCATAGCATTGCGGACATTACCAAAGAGATCACCATCATAGGAAAGCATTTGCAGTCCCACGGAGCTAAGAAGGTCGCCATCTACCTGCCGAACAGCGTCGAGTTTCTGGCTGCTCTCTTTGCAGCGGCATTCTATGGCTTCTCTCCCGTCTTGATCCCATACAACCAACCCCATCCTGCCCTTATCGAGCTACTCATTCGGACTGGTGCCGATTCATTGATCGCCGAGGCTGGGTCTCTTCCCCTGGCTGATGTAACCAGAGGAGTCTCGGGTCTTCGCCAGGTTATCTGGACAGTGGAAAAGACGAGCAGGCATATGGATTGGAATGAAGTACCGGAGGGTATTGGAGGCAAAATCGATGTGTCGGTGTGGCACCAGTTGGTACAGGATCAGAAGAATGGCACGTTGGAGCTACCTCAAGATGCAGCCAAGGCTCCCAGTATGGTTTTCCTGTGGCAGGAAGGCGTCTCCAAGTCTGTTGAGATTGTAGAATTCACACAACAGGTGAGTTCTCTCGATCCTCCCAAAGCCTCCCTGCAATACTAATACAGTCATAGAACATCTGCGCGGCTACTGGTGCTCTCATCTCATCTTTACCTGGAGCACAGCGCATGAGCCCCTCCGACTTGTTTCTTCCGGCAGACAGTTTCACGCACTCGTACTGCTTGTGCCTCACACTGGCTGCGTTGTTTTCACATGCCACAGTCATCGTCAACTCAGTAGCCGGTCCTGGCATCGACCTTACCTTGGCAACCCGAACTATTGCTCCTACCATTGCTGTCGTCTCCGCGGAAACTGCCATCAAGCTGCATAGCACTACGACGGCCTCGATCACAAGCGGCCTCAAGAAGCTTGTGCATTACCTAGAGACACGAGTTCTGATCTCAGGACGAATGCCAACTGATACATTCTTCACACGCCTCAATGCCCCAACAAGAGCGTCTGTCGGAACTACTCCTGGAAAGTTGCGGCTTCTCTATGTCTCAGAGCGAGCTGGACAAAACACTCCTCCTCTGACTTCCTCTGACCTCTCGGATCTCCGCATTTATACAAGTGCACGTGTCGTATATGCCTTGACTGCAGCAAAAGTTGCGGGAGCGGTTGCACAGACTAACATCTATGATTACCGACGAGGAACAACGCCGGCCAATAAACATAGCCACTTCGGCATTCCCCTTAGCTGTGTAGAAGTGAAACTGAAAGATACCTTATCCCATAGGACGACAGATGACCAGTGTGCTGGTGAGGTCGTAGTTACGGGTGCTTCAGTTGCTGGCGGAGAGACATGTTTGGGTTTGAATGGTGTGTAAAGCGGTGCACAAAACAAAAATAGCTTACTGACTAAGCACTAGGTACCTTCCGGGAAGATCACACGCTGGCTTACATTTGACTAAGGACTGAACCTGCAGGATTTGATATGTAGGATTCAATTGTCAAAACAACTCTGATCATGAATTTCTCTCGCTTATGAAAGGGCAATTAAGGGTCCGATATATTTGACCTCAATGCAGATCAGCAGGCTCTCCTTTGACATTCTGCCCATTGTCGGCTTGTCGTGCAGTATCCGAAGAAGGCTGTGTATCATCATATCATGCCCACGCGAGGACACGAGGTTGACGCGGGACATATTAGCGGGTGGCTCCGACATGTGGACCTCGACCCTCTCGCCATGGAATTCTAGAAGTCCATCTCGCCGCACCTAGGTAGCCTCGCCTCCATTTAGCGCTTGGCCTGCACCTTTCCCCCGCTCATGCCCATCTCCCTTCGTTCTCACAGTCTTGCTCTCGACCTAAGTAAAAGGGCCCTGGGACATAAAAAATCTATGCAGTTGCCTGGACCTGTGAATAGAGTACAAAATTGTGCTTGTCACTTGTCACTGTCGCGTGGGGAACCTCGCGGCAGCCAAATGCTGACTTCGATGATCTGGGGAAGTGTATCCCGTCGTGCAGGGTTTAATGATGAACGGCGCAACGATCGTCGCAGGGTATCTTATCTCTCCTGCACCCGTGTCGAATGACAATGGACAGATCTTACGAAAGTTTTCAGACGCGTTTTGCACATCGCGTTGGCTCGCGGTCGAGATGTGTCAACCGTCCCGAGGTTGATGTTTCTGGGTGAATTTTGATTTGTTGGTGTGTGGCCATCAGCCTCGTATGGCAGAATCACTTACGGCAAAAGCTTATCTTACCGACGAACATGGACTGTGGAGCTTGGCCGCGATAGCACTTGTATGATAGTTCGACAGACAACTTCCCAAGACGGTGGGACGGATCCATTCTTGTGCGACTTACAACCTACAAAAGGTCGTCGGTTTCCACCTGCATAGAGAAAGAATCGTGAACGAAACTCCACCCACGCTAGTCCCGTTTGGGTCTTTTGGCGGTTAACGTTCACCATGCCAGTGTTTGAGCGCCCGCATCTCAAGGTCGAGCAGCCAAAGTCGGCGTTTGCGGAGGGGAATGCGCGATGGTAGGCTTTGGAATTGTTTCAAGCTGTTGGGCTTGAGAGCTTAATCGAGTCTTGATATTGATGATGTGACTGAGTACTGATGACTTTTTAGGACCAACAAAGATTTAGACCCCGTACCTCGACATGCAAGGAAATGGGGGGTGACCTCAATCATAGCATATTGGATATCTGATGCTTTCAAGTAGGGGCCACTGAATAGATTTACAACTCCACAGGAATGGGTGACTGATTGGCATTTTTAGCGCTGCCACCTGGCAATTCGCCTCGGGCATCATTGCCATTGGTAGGAGATTTCTATAATTGTGTAGATTGAAGAAGCCTTGCTAATTGACATAGGCCTTACATGGAGAGAATCTCTCGGGGTCGTAGCCCTTGGCTTCTTCATCATTTCCTTCGTTATTGCGCTGAATGGCGCTACTGGAGTTATTCGTACGCCTCCCTACATCTGCACCTAAATAAAGTCCTCTGTCCAAGAAACAGAAGGTGTCTAACACATGCCAGACCACGCACCATTCCCCGTCCTAGCTCGTGCCTCCTGGGGCTTTTGGGGCTCCTACATCGCCATCATCTCACGCGCCATCCTCGCCATCTTCTGGTTCGCCATCCAAACCATGAACGGCGCCAACACAATCCGTGTCATGCTAGGCGCCATCTGGCCCTCCTTTCTCACTCTCCCAAACCATATCCCCGCGTCTCAAGGCATTGAGACCAATACCATGGTCTGTTTTTTCTTGTTCTGGCTGATCCAGATTCCTTTTTTGTACATGCATCCGAACAATTTGCGGTGGTTGTTCATGGTGAAGAGTGTTATTGTGCCGATTGCCTGGGTCGCAATCCTGATCTGGGCGTTTGTGGCGACAGAGGGGGGAAGTCTGTTTGATCAGAAAGCGACGATTCATGGGAGTGCGTATTCATGGGCCTTTTTGTCCTCGCTCACCTCAGTTATTGGGAATTATGCTACACTTTCTGTGAATCAAGTAAGCTTAAATCCTTCCCTCCCTACCCGCTTCCCTTTCCAGCCATCTTTAAGTGAGTTCAAGGGTGACTGCAATTCGCTGATACTTCGAACAAGGCCGATTTCTCCCGCTACTCCCGCGTCTCCGTAAAATGGCAACTCCTCTACGTCCCCATGCTCCCCATAATATTCACCTTCATCTCCTTCATTGGCATCGCCGCCTCCTCCGCCGGCGCCGTCCGTTACGGCACCCTGCAGTGGGACCCCATGGCTCTCATCGCTAACTGGACCTCCCGGTCCTGTCGTTTCTTTGCTGCATTCTCATTCGCCCTCGCCGCCCTCGGAGTCAACATCTCTGCTAACTCCCTCTCGGCTGCTAACGACCTCACAGCGCTATTCCCGCAATACGTTAATATTAGAAGAGGCCAGCTGCTGTGCGCAGTGATATGCTGGGCGCTTGTACCATGGAAGATTTTGGCATCCGCAGGAAGTTTTCTTAATTTCATGGCGGCGTATGCGGTTTTCCTTGGGCCTATTGCTGCGATCATGGTCTGGGATTTCTGGTTGATCCACCACCGCAAATACAACACCCTCGCACTGTACCAACCGCACTCTATCTACCGCTATACCGGCGGCGTCAACTTCCGCGCCGTCATCGCATTTCTCGTTGGCGTCGCCCCTAACCTCCCGGGTTTTATCAATTCGATTAATAGCAACATCGACGTTGGTGTGGGAGTCCATCCGTACCAGTTTGGCTGGCTGCTTGGGTTTGTGGGAACGAGTATTGTGTATGTGGGTTTGGCGTATGCGTTCCCGCCCAAGGAGTCGATGATTGATAAGGCGGTGTTGCCAGATCAGGTATATGAAGAGCAGGGGTATGATATTGAGGGTGTTTCTATGGAGGGAAGTGGGGGTGAGGAGGACGGGAGAGAGAATAGGGGTGAGAAGAGGGGTTTTAAGGCTTGGGCCGAGAGAATGCTGTAGGTGGAAAGAGGGGAGGCGGATGGCGGTGGGGAGTTGGTATAGGGCTATATCTTGAGATATAAAGTGAGGCAGAATCAGAACACTGGGTTTAGTGTTGGTCAAGTACATAGATAAGAGAGATTTGCCACGGGCTTGCACAAATACAGCTGTTGCAACTTTTGCCAGGAAGCGTTGTATATTATTCTTTCGGTGCGATTAGTTTTGTAGCCCGAGAGTGTGATCTCGTGAGAAACTCTCTGTCGTAATGACTAATGCAAAAAGTCGTAGAAGGGGTGTTTGATCCTGTCTTGTAACCCCTGGAATCAAAATAGCGTATCGTCTTTGTATCCATGTACTCCAGTGTAGCGCATTGCAAGATGGTGAGTCAAAGGCATTGAGAGAGACCTAAAAATCCATGTTGGCATCAAACTAACGCCTTCGGATGATATGACTGAGAGCAGATACGTAGGCCCCCTCGCTCAGTCAATCCCCATCCACTCGTCCCCACTATCCCCTTCTTCTTCTACCTCCATCCCATCTCCTCCTGCCTCCATCTCAAATGCCAACGCACTCGGTTCCTCTATCTTCTCTCGCGGCTGACTCAACAAATACTCAATCCGATAAATATTCTCATCCGCCAACCTCACTAACTCGGTCTGAATCCTCTTCACACACTTCTCTACTTGCCTAACCTCAGCCTCTACCAAGCCTCGATTATCTTTCAACCACCGACCATGCCTACTTAGAAGACTCTCAATCCAAAGCAGATTGAATTCCAGATGGGGAGACTCGTCCGCCTGGACCGCGACAAAGCGGAGTAAGCGGCCGAGGTAGACGGTCGGGATATTCTTGACGACGAGGGAGATATCTGAGACGGGGATTCCTTCATAGACGCGGCGGATGAGGTTTTGTTCGTTGAGGCGGAATGCCATGACTAGTGCTTTGAGGTATTCCTTCTGAGCGAGGGTAGAAAGGGTGCTGCAGGGCGTTACGGTGATATCAAGGTCGAAGGGGTCGAATTGGAAGCCCGTGTCTAGACTGTAGATTAACAGGCCCTCTGTGCTCGCAGCGCAAAACGCTCGCCCAGCAGGCGAGAATGCTACCGCTGGTACTCGCACTTCTGGTCGAGTTTTCCGCGCTGCGTCACCCCGCTGCGCGCCGGGAAGTGTGTCATCGCGCCGGTCTTCGAGATCCGAAGCTTCGCCCTGCTCGTCGATAAGGCCGCGAGGTCCGGCTTCGGTAAGGAGTTTGCTGTTGAGAAATTCCTGGGTTCCGTCGAGGGAGAGGTTGACAGAGACAGTGAATTTCTTCAACAGAACGCCGGATTGTGCGTCATAGAGACATATGTATTTGCTGTTACCGCTGGCAAGGACGCAGGTTCCATCAGCGCTGTATCGAACAGATGTAAAGCTTTTAGTGCCGGCGAGATTTGCCGCAGTTCGACGGTCAGTCATTTTACGACCACCAGAAACGTCGCGCTGGGCGTCGATCCCGCCTTGTTGTGTGGCTTCGGATACGGACCAGAACGTTAGTTGACCGTCGAGGGTGGTAACAGCGATCTGTTTGGAGTCGGGACGAAACGCGATACAGAGGACGTCCGCCATAAGTTGTAGCGGCTCGCTCGTCTGTGTTCGCGCGAAGATATTCCACAGACGAACGGTGTGATCCCAACTTCCACTGACCAAGGTGCCGCCATCGGGCGCAAAGGATAAGGACGTCACAGGTCCATCGTGGCCGGACAGTCGGTCGAGAAGTTGGCCTGTTTGAACAGACCAAATGTGAATATCAAAGGAATCAATGGATCCAGCGCAGACGACTTCGCCACTTGGGTCGACCGCCAGTGAGGAGAAAGAGAGCCTTGAAGGAGCTGTGAATGTTCGGAAGTTGCGATATCGAATTAAATCCCAAGCTCTTACTGATCCATCTAGACTTGCTGTGAAGAGAACGTTACCCCTTTTCGCATACTCGCACGCTGTGACTCCGCTTATGTGCTCAGTGAAAGTGACGACACAGAAGCCAGAATTCACGTCCCAGACTTTGATCTTTCCATCGTCTGCAGCTGTAATGATGCGTTGACCATCGGGCGAGTAGGCGATGGAGTTCATCGAATCGAAGTGTCCCTGCTGTTTGAGGATGTAGGATTCGGACTGCCATTCCCAGACCAATAGCTGGCCCAATTTCGAAGCACCGAAGGCAAGCCATTCTCCAGTCTTGTTTATTGCGACAAAGTCAATATCGTTCTGCGATATACTTGGAGGGGTTAGCAGACTCGATAATGTAGGCTGGCATACACACACCTCAAGTTCTGTATCTGGCTGAACTCTGGCAATTCATAGATACTAAAGATGCCGTTAGAGAATCCAGCGACGAGTAACTTGGACTCCGGGTGAAATGCAGTGCATGTCACATGCGCATTATTCTGCATGAAGTAATGCCGGTCGGCAATCCTCCACTGCCAATTCTCGTCGTCATCGCCTGCCCCAGAAGGTGCTTCGGGACGTAGCACATATCTCCAAACAAAGAGAGCGCCATCTTTGCTAACCGTGTATATCTGAAAGAGGTCAGCGCCACTGGGTTTGCGACTGGGAGCCGGCACTCGTACCCACCGTTTCCTGATCTTTAGAAAACCATGCACCCACAACTCCTTGCCGATGGCCTGCGAGTGTAGTTGGCATAAAACCCTCCTCCAGGTCCATGCTCCATATCCGCGCCGTCAGGTCTTTTGAAGCGCTCAAGAAGAACCTCGAATCGGCCGACCATTCGATGCTCTGCACACTGTCGAAATGGCCCGTGTATATTCTGTGCCTGACGAACGGCGCAAACTCCAGGTCTCCACCTGCCACGTCAGGTGTTGAAGGGGTATGCCATACTTCAACCTGCCTTCCTATTCCGGCTGCGAAATGTCGCCCGGAAGGAGCGAATGCAAGGGCAGAGACCCCGCCTCGGAAGGAGAAGTGATAGAGGGCAACTCGGCGGGGCACATTTGTAAGGATGGCGCGGCCGTCTTCATCGATCGATAGGAGGAGATTTCCGCGAGGGTTCAGTGCGAGTCGGGCGATGTTCCGTCGATGCGCGAATGGAAGGGTGTGTGATTTGGAGCTGGAGTCGACATGAGCCAGAAATTTCACGTAGGGTGCAGCAACATATAGCAATTACTTTACTAGATCGAATACTGAGACCCTGTTCCCGACAGGAGAGAGGAGACATGTTCCGTCTGGCGTGAAGAGAAGGTTGCCTCTGCTGTACACGGTCCCCAGCAGATTGGAGAACTATCAGCGCTGTTTAGCGGATAATCTTGGCAGGAATTCTAGCCGCATTGCATCTCACCTGGAACTCAGTCTTCATTTTGACAATACAAAACTACCGCATCTTTTTGGTTGTGGGGGCGCTCGTGACATTTCTATATCGTGAACTTTTTTTCGTGAGAGGAAGCTCGGGCCACACAAGCTAGCGCGCTTTCCCCGTTCAGGGTCAGTGCTTGCCGAAGAGAGTCGTGCAGAGAAAGGGGACGCCAAATTATCCAACACCACCTCCGACTCCTCTCCTCCCCAAGAACCTTCGCCATCAGTATACCGCCGCTATCACGAGGCTGATCGACTCCCTCCAGACGGATATCTTCCGGTAATCCTCCGACTGCACCTGCCTCGGACTTGCCTCCTTGCCCCTAGCTAACAGGCGGCCTTAGATCCCATCGTCCTCAACCAGCAGCCTGAGCGCAGAAAGACACCATGGCCGAATCCGCATCCCCAATTGGCATTGCCAATGTACGTACCCGCCACTTCTAGTCTATCTAAGACCCGCACTGACATGTCTCGCAGTTGCCCAACCAGCGGTATGCCCGAGACCAACGCACACACACTGTTTGAGCCTAACATTCGACAGCCATAAGATCGTCGCAAAGCGCGGTGCTGCCTTCACGATAATGGTATGGGCCGAACACTGCGAATGGCAAGACGGGAACATCATCTAACCATTTCAGGTCGCTGGCGAGTCTGGACTCGGAAAGACCACCTTCATCAACACCCTCTTCTCCACCACCATCAAGACCTACGCGGATCACAAGCGCCGACACAACAAGCAGATTGACAAGACGGTTGAGATTGAGATCACAAAGGCTGAGCTTGAGGAGAAGTTCTTCAAGGGTATTATTTTCATGCAGCCCGCCGTTGAATGCCAAGTCAGTGGTTGCTAACTTCATCAGTCCGCCTTACTGTCATCGATACTCCTGGGTTTGGCGACTATGTCAACAACCGCGACTCCTGGCAGCCCATCATTGAGTTTTTGGACGACCAGCATGAGTCGTACATGTTGCAGGAACAACAGCCGCGCCGCAGCGACAAGATTGACCTCCGCGTCCACGCTTGTCTGTACTTCATCCGACCCACCGGACACACGTTGAAGCCTTTGGATATCGAGGTCATGAAGAGGCTCTGCACGCGCGTGAACTTGATCCCCGTCGTCGCCAAGGCGGACACGTTGAGCCCCGCAGACCTGGCTAAATTTAAGGCGAGGGTACGTTGATGCATTTCAACAAGTTGGGCTGCACTAACGCACATCAGGTACGCGCCGTCATTGAGGCCCAGGGCATCAAAATCTACCAGCCACCACTTGAGGACGATGACGATGCTGCTCTCGCCCACGCCCGCGGTCTCATCTCCGCCATGCCATTCTCCGTTATTGGCTCAGAGAAGGATGTCCAGACCAATGATGGCCGCACCGTTAAGGGCCGACAATACGCCTGGGGTGTAGCCGAGGTCGAGAACGAGGAGCACTGCGACTTCAAGAAACTCCGCGCCATCCTTATCCGAACCCACATGCTCGACCTAATCCACACCACCGAGGAGAACCACTACGAGGCATACCGCGCGCAACAAATGGAGACGAGGAAGTTTGGCGAGGCTCGTCCACGGAAGCTGGACAACCCCAAGTTCAAGGAGGAAGAAGAGGCCCTGCGAAAGCGATTCACCGAGCAGGTTAAGGTCGAAGAGCAGCGGTTCAGACAGTGGGAGCAGAAGCTCATCTCAGAGCGCGACCGCCTCAACAAGGACTTGGAGCAGAGCCACGCCGTTATTAAACAGCTCGAACAGGACGTCGACAATCTCCAGGGCAGCATCAACCGCTCCCATGGCCGCCGTTAAGTTGCATCAAGAGCGTGGCTGGGCGTTGTGGTTGTCACAATTCAAATGCAGATCCAAGGCTCGCTGGAGTTTTATTCCTCTACATGTTATCCTTCGAGATTCCCCTCCTTTTCTCTTCCATATGTTTGTAATGTCGCGCTGCGACGGGTTTTTTGTTCGCTTGGCTGGGTTGCTTTGTTTCGAGGTGTGAGATGACCCCAGAGTTGTTGTGGGATGGGCTGTGCTGCTCGGGGATAGGTTGTTGTGATTGGGATGGAAAAGAGGTCTGAACTGGACATGGAAGATAAGTGGCATTTTCTAGGACTTGTAGATTAATTGATTTGGGTTGCGACTGGTCGCATTAAGGTGCTGTGAATTGATATTTGAGATATTCTCTTGAGATGAAAGTTATGGATTTGATATAGTGCATCCACCGACGGCTCAGATCGATGGAGATAAAATCGATATTACTTCCTCCGAAAGAGTACGAAGATAATACCACATTCACATCCATCTGGTATATTTCCCGACTTCAGACAGCCATAGGTGAAATGCAGGTACCTCTTTTGGAGCGAAGTACATGGCGATTAGCCCCCCTCAAAAGACGAGTTGAAAGAAAGGAAGGCAAGAAGCTCTTTACTTGATACCCAACCCACCAAATACACGATCCAACTCCTCCCCCGCCCTCGGATCCGGAACCCCATCTCTCCTCTCAATCAACCCTTTGATGCCTACACTCGTCCTCCGTTCCGCCTGCGGCGGTCTCCCTCCCGCTCCTACCCCTATACTCCCCTCGCCTATCTGTCCCTGTATCTGGGCCTCTCCCGCAGCCACATTCTCAGGAACCAACAGCTTAACCTCCGCATCCAACCAACCTGGCGCAACGCGCCTCTTCTCCGCTAAATCCGCTGCCTTCCGCGCGTCCTCCCATTCCAGCAATGTGTTTCGCGCAGACGATTCGAGAGTGCGGAGATGCGATTGCAGTGCTAGACAGGATTGTAGAATCGCGTCCGGTGTCGCAGTTGTGTCGCCCGAGGCAGAGGATACGTAGGCGGGAGACGGCGTGGGTTGGGAGGTGGGATTGTTGTTGTTGTTGTTTGGTTCGGAGGCATTGGGAGGGTTGGAATTGGGGTTGGGGTTGGGGTTTGAGAGGATTGAAGGTGGGAGGGTTGAGGGGAGCTGTTTGTAGGTGTAGGGGAGCGGGGTGGCGGTTGGGAGGGAGAGGAAAGGGGATATTGTTAGAGGAATTTGGGCGAGGAGGGGGTGGGGGTCTAGTTGTAGCTTATGTTAGCTTATGTTCAATGGAAACACCGTAGCTTGAAGATGTGAATGTATAGGTATAGGCATGGCGGTGCTCTCTCAAATCTAGAGTTTGCGCCGGAAATAGTGCTTTGGAGTTGTATCCCCATGAAAACCCTTGGCGTGGTGGTCCTCTCCCGAATCCGGAGTTCTGCGTTAGAAATGGTAGAGTTGGAGCGGTACGGCTCTGTGGAGTGCGGGGTATGCAAGCCCCATATCCCATCCAGAATCTTGCAAGTGCCTCCGTGCTACCAGAAAACCAGTACTGGGGACGAAGAAAAAGATCCGAATGCTGCATTGTGGGGTAAAGCAGTCGGTGTGGAGCAGTGGGGAGGTGGTGTGAGAGTAGGTCGAGGTAGCCTGGATTCAGGTACGGAAATTGGGGTACAGTGAATAGTCCATAGCAGCTCTAGTCTTCCAAAGCGAAATCGGAAGGCAATTAAATAGCATTCGAACATTTGGATCCTTCGGAGTCGGTGCGCATCCAGAAGCACTTGTGGAAGTGTAGTAAAGGTTGAATGCGCGTTGTGGGGGCTCCAAACAGACGGAGAAGATTGCTGGGGTAAGAGAAAGGGAACTCACGTTCGTCGTGCATATTGATCTTCGGGCCTGCGTTTGGAAAAAGCGGCTCTTTAAGATTTAATCAGAACCGGGTAAAGTGGGAGGTTGTCGTTGGTCCTGGGTTGAGAACGGAGTTGGAAGTCGTCGGGAGGATTGCGGAGAACAGGCGAGTGGGTGCAATGAAGAACGGCGGCACGTGACCCAACACCGGCGTGTGGGGCTTATGCAGGGTAAGGGGGAAAATCGAGGGGCATAGTGGCAAAGACTTAAGATGGGCCAATAGTGCGGGCTGGATTTGTTGTAAAGTGGTTCATATTAGAGTATGTAAACCTATATGTGTGGACGCTATGTGAACGCTTCGAGACTCTTCCAAAATGCTAGTCAACGCCACACTACTTTGCTTCTTCAATATCAGAAATGCGAAAGAGCACAGGTAGCTTCTGCAATTACACGACAATACCCCAATTATGTTCCAGACTCTATATCAGCCTCGTCTCGAGCCCTTTAGCATTTGAAGGCGGTTGGGCCGGGGATTGTGTATGTCGTTGGGGTTGGATAGAAGAGCTGGAACTTGATGCCAGGATCAGTCCCCTTGTATGCTCCGGGAAAGCTAACCGTGGGTGGATTCGCGGAGCCGCCCCCAGTAACGTTAATCTGAGCACACTCCATGTACAGTTGCGCTCCAGGGTAACTGGCGGCGCCGTGCAGGGCAATGAGTTCTGCTCTCAGGAGGTATCTGCAACATTTTGTATGAGAATCAAGGCGGTGATACAGGGGATAGGAAACCAACTGGCCGCTCTGAACGCATGAAGGTAAAGTGAAGTTCACTTTGCCTTTATTATTGTAAAGCCTTGTGACCGCCCACTGGCCCTTGCTATCGAGCCCATCTTCATAGATCTTAAACCCTAGCTGACTTTTAGACGGAGAACATGCAAGAGAAGCTTCGGAGCGCACATTTGAGGCCGGTGACTTTGGTAGTCAAAGCATCGTCTACTTTGGCAAGGTACACCATTACGGGGCCGAGATGCCCCTTATCAATGGGATCTTGCGCTTCACCAGTACTCCCGCTGTCTAAGGTATGATGCCATTCGGCGGTGAGCTTATCGCCAGCTTTGACCTGCATTTGCGGTGTACATTCAGTATGCTGCTATGCGAAGTAGACTGCAGTGGAGATCCGTACATTGATGATGTCCTTGGGAAGAGGGGTTCTGAGTGGATTTGGGCTAAATGCAGGTCAATATAGTGCGCGGACGGAGTTCGAGTTGCTACTTGCCCTCCATTGCATATAACATCATTGGACGTCACATCAGTAATTGGCCTGGGATTCCACGTGTCAATCTCGGCCTAAATGCGGCTGCATGTTGGACGCCTACCCATCGTATGCCTGTGGTACACTGTCAGTGAGCCTTTCGTAACCGAGGCAATACAGACGTTCATACGGGAACTCGGATGCCTTTCGTGTGTCCCTGTGCCACTCCGTTAACCCATAACTCTTGGAAAATTGTATGCGCCGAAGCGCCGACGAGCAAGGAGCACGTGATGAGGAGATTCTTCATCGTGATGGGTACAGCTGTTTGCAAAATGCTACCGCTTAAGGTATCTCCCAGCACGATGGCGAATGGCTCTATAAGAAAGACATCTCGACTACCTCATTCAGAACAATTCCGAATCGAGCGCGGAACAACACGGAGCCAGTTGTGAGGTTCTACAAGAAACGGCAGTCGTCCTACTGGACAGTAGGACAGCCTGATCAAAGCCTCATTAAATCGGTATCCCGGCCAATATATATCCGTTGTGAGTGGGAAATCCGTGACCAGAGAGCACGTGCTCGGAGCGAAACCGACGAAAGAATGGACAAATGAAAATGATGACAGCATAAAGATGGAAGGGGCAAGGTGCCACTATCGAGATGAGCCTGCTTTCCGTGAGGCCAATCTAAAAATGCCGGTGGGCGGATGGAAGATTTGGGGGAAGAAAAAATTATTGCAGCACACAGACATGAAGAGATCAAAGTGGAAAAGGACTGCGATCTCCGAAGAATGAACGTAGTGAACTTTCATATATTAGATTGTCGTCTATTGGCAGGCTAGGATGTTTCAACCGTGAGAAACATGGCTCGGGCGAATGAGGATGTTTCATTTGTGTAGCATCGAGATACGGGACATAAGCGGGAGGCGAGAAGCTTGATGGCGGAGTTAGTTCGTGTTGCGTCGTCGTGTTGGTTTCGGGGCTTGCGGGCTGTGGAAATTCGAGAAGGATATCGTGGTGCAGTTGTGTGTGCCTGGTGAGGCTCATGGTAGGCGGAAACTGGAGGGCAGTTTCCCCTTTGGCGTTCCTGTGCGTTTCCTATTTGAGCCATAGAAGCGGATGTGGGGAATCTTCAAAGAGCTTAGACTGTCTTGGCAACAGGGCTCGACGGCAGGTGAGGCCTGGCAACCCGTCCTTCATCAATTTACCTCAATCAATACGCTCATCCATCTCATCAGCGTATATTAAAAATTTCCTCGAAACTCAGCCAGACTGACCTTGTGATACCCAGTTCCCAGCCTGAACATGCTCATCCGGCCCCGTACGGCGGAACAGATTTCCCCCCTGCAAATCTTGCAGTGGGTTGGTACCTGGTACAGGGCGTCAATCCGCCGCTGGAGGAGCGGTATCTGTCATGCTTTGCTTGGCTAATTGGTCTCAACTCCATACACGGTTTTGTTCCTGTCATAGTCCGGGGTAAAAAGAAAATGTATATAATAGCTCCTTCGCTGTGGGCAAGGGTCCGGTCTCGTGGGCGCCTTCTGCTTCTCCTGGTCTTTTCACTCTCGGTCTGTCTCTGTTCTTCTGCTAGCTGCTCTTGACAATGAAGGTCCCTACCTTCCTCAAGGCAGCCTCGCTGCTAGCCCCTCTCCTTGCTGAAGCACAAACCACTGGCGATGTGTATACTCACCCAAAGACCGGTATCAAATTCTAGTATGATCATTCCTCTCCAATTAAAACTCGCATGCTGACTTTCCAAGCCGGACCACTGTCGATTCCGCTCAGACATCTGGTGGATTCCAGTGGGGATACGCATTGCCAGGAACTGCAGGTGGAACCAATGACGAGTACTTTGGTCTTCTTGTGAGTTTGCTGTTGGTGAAAGGAATGAATGGGTTTACTAACTGTTTACGAGGTCGGAGCATTGCAAACTGGCCGCAAGGGGTGGTCAGGTGTCAGTCATGGCGGAGGGATGCCCAACTCTCTCTTACTGATGGCCTGGCCCGAAGGTGATAATGTTAAGACAAAATTTGTCTATGCAGGGTAGGTGTCTTTATCCCACTGAATATTGAACTTCTAGCTGACTGTGCTCAGCGGTTACGTTACTCCAGACGACTACACCGGGAATGCAACCCTGACGCAGGTTTCGCATTCCATTAACGACACACATTTCGAATTGGTATACAGATGCCAATGGTGTTGGGCATGGAATCAAAAGGGTGCTGAAGGCTCCCAATATCCCACTTCAGAAGTTCAAGTCATTGGTTGGGCCCAGCACAAGGATGTACCTTCGAACCCTATCACCTTTCACAACAATGGACAATCGCAATTTGGGGCCCCCGTTGCAAGCGCTAGAAACGCAGCATACTCCCAATGGGTTGCCTCGTTCGGAGGTAACACAACAACTCCCACACCTACTCCCTCCTCAACCCCTACACCTACGGCCCCAACAGCCTGTGTTGGGACTCCTGCACCTACTGGATCGTATGACTACATCGTTGTCGGTGCTGGGGCTGGTGGTATCCCCGTGGCAGACAAACTCTCTGAGAGTGGCAAGAGCGTTCTTTTGATTGAGAAGGGCCCTCCATCATCTGGACGATATAACGGAACTATGAAACCAGACTGGCTCAAGGCCACCAATCTTACCCGCTTTGACGTCCCTGGACTTTGCAACGAGATCTGGGTTGATTCAGCCGGCATTGCTTGTACAGATATTGATCAGATGGCTGGTTGCGTACTTGGTGGAGGTACTGCCGTCAATGCTGCCCTCTGGTGGAAAGCAAACCCAGTTGACTGGGACGCTAACTTCCCTGCTGGCTGGAAAGCTGCTGATATGAAGGCCGCAACCGAACGTGTTTTCTCGCGCATTCCTGGCACTGATCACCCGTCTATGGACGGCAAGCTCTACAAACAGGAGGGCTTCAATGTTATTTCCACCGCCCTGGCCGCAGACGGCTGGAAGTCAATTACCGCGAACAATGTCCCAGGAGAGAAGAACAGAACTTTTGCGCACACTCCGTATATGTATTCTGGTGGTGAGCGTGGTGGTCCAATGGCTACGTACCTCGTCAGCGCCACCAACAGGAAGAACTTCAAGCTATGGATGAATACTGCTGTCAGGCGAGTTGTCCGAACCGGTGGCAAAGCCACTGGGGTTGAACTTGATGGCGGTAATGGAGGATACTGCGGCACTGTGAACCTCAACCCCGGTGGCCGTGTCATTCTCTCTGCCGGCACATTTGGCTCAACCAAGCTCCTCTTCCGGAGCGGCATTGGGCCAAAGGACCAGCTCCAAATCGTCAAGAACAGCGTACAGGACGGACCGAGTATGATCAATAGCACTGAATGGATCAACCTCCCGGTGGGACAGAACCTGAACGACCACGTCAACGTACGCAGCTCATTCTATCAGTAACTCTCAACCTACTAACCCTTTCATAGACCGATACCGTCCTTAGGCACCCCAATGTCTCGTTCTATGACTTTTACGCCGCTTTCAACGACCCCATTGTTTCTGATAAGGAGGCCTACCTCAACAGCCGTTCTGGTATTCTCGCTCAGTCTGCTCCTAACATTGGTCCCATGTTCTGGGAAGTCATTAAAGGTTCTGATGGAATTGAGCGTTCTCTTCAGTGGACAGCTCGTGTGGAACCTTCCCCACCTGCGACCGATAATAGTCAGTCGTGTCGAAGGCCTCCCCTTGATTCTACGCTAATAGTGAGTAGCTTCCATGACGTTGAGCCAGTACCTTGGTCGCGGTTCAACCTCGCGTGGTGTTCTTTCCATCAATGGGGCTTTGAGCATGTACGTCTCAAAGGCGCCATATCTAAACACCAAGGAGGATCTCGAAGTCGTTATTCAAGGTATTAAGAACCTCCAAAAGGCCATTGCCAAGGTTCCCGATATTGTCTGGGAAGTCCCTGGTCCAAACGTCACGGTCGAGGACTACGTTAAGAGCGTAAGTTGATTCATGAATCTCTTAGCTATCAGTGAATTCGGACCTGATGTCAAATACAGCTTCCTCTGACACCGGCTGCTCGCCGCGCTAACCACTGGATTGGTACGGCAAAGATTGGTACGGATAGTGGTCTGACCGGCGGATCCAGTGTTGTGGACACCAATACCCAGGTCTACGGTACTCAGAACATCCATGTGGTTGATGCTTCGATTTTCCCCGGGTAAGATGTCTCCGAACCACAGAGTCACGCCATATACTAACACCGCCATCAGCCATATTACCACCAACCCATCTGCTTACATTGTGGTTGTGGGTGAGCAAGCCGCAGCTAAGATCGCTGCGCTGGGTGCTTCCAAGCCCGGTGGTGGCGGAGGAGGAGCTGGGGGTGAGCAAACTGCTGGAGCGGTACGTTATTGAGCACTTTCTAAAAACAAGAACATGGGTGTTTGGCGTTGAAAGTCCCGTGGTGTCGTTGATAACCTGGTCGTACGAACAAAGTTTCCGCCGTTACACACTCACTAGGCATGAGCCTCCACACACTGTTGCACAAAGACAACAAAATTAAAAAGAAATGGGGCTGATATGTTGTATTGTAGAATCAGCAGTGCGGTGGCAAAGGCTATACTGGCCCGACTGAGTGTGTGACCGGCTACAAATGCAAAGTAAGTTCCACTGGCCCGGTTTCAGTACCTATCCATCGCAATTACTAACAAGAATAATAGAAACTTAGCTCTAAGCTCAGCAAATGCCTACCTAGCTAACTTTAAGAAAGGTAGCAAGTATTTGGTGATTTGAACGGGACTTGAGCTTTTCTTGTATATACTTGAAATTGATTACTTGAAATCACAACCGTGTAATGCTATGCTAGTTGTGAGGGTTCATTCACTTGTGAATCTGGTGAAATAGGGTTGAAAGCAAAACAGATCCCAGTAAGAATCATGTACATTGCACACCTTTCGGAAAAGCCCCCCGTAAGGCTTGACACCATCAAGACTCCCACTAGGATTCCTTAACCCTCTATCTGAGATATTTTTTGTGTCTGGAACCTTGTTAACCTTTCCCGTCCCCTTCTGTTTCCTCTTACCCTTCCTCCTCGCACCTAAGAACTATATCATTCCTGCATCGATATATTACTCTCCTTCTCCTCTGAATGCCGCCTTTCTAGGTCCTCCTAGCAGCACTCTACGTCCCAGACCTGGGCTTTGCTCCTAGTCCTACATCCAGGGTGATCTTAACTGGCTTTACATCGGCGGGGTTGGCCAGAACACCTATGGATGGACACCTTAGTCTGGAGCTGGGAGGTTCTGGATTCTTTCGAGATTTCTTGAGGCGGCTGATGAGCTGTAGCCGGATTCGGGTGCGAAGTCTTGAGCATTAAACAGTACGTGCTTTGATATCCTGACTCAGAGGCGTGAAGGTCATAGGGAGAAAGACCATCGCAAAGTCTAAGTGCAGCCTGCAGGCTAGGCCTGGCATGATGCTTGGGAACCTAGACTCAATATCAGCACTACTAATTGGCGAGTGCGAAGGACTATAGGGAACAGACTTAGAAAGATGATCCCCTGGGCCCTCTATCTCAATCGCGGTTTTGGAGTCACTTGAAATCAATGGAGAGAACGCCACATTGAAGCAGCCTTGGTGTGGTCCCAGAGGGACGGACAGGTGACTGGAATTGGACATAGGGACGAAGGCCTGCCTGGGAATGTCGCATTTTAGGATGCTATTTGGGGAGAATGTGTGATGATTTCGGCTATTGGGAGCGAATGCCACGCTGTCAGTTTCAGGTATCTCAAGCATCCACTATACATGGTTCGGTGAAGACAAAGTTGACTGTCTCGCTGATAGTGTATGTGAACATTGTATTGAGGTGGTGGCGGCGAGTTTGCGTAGAGAACGGAGGTGAGTCTCCTGGGGAGACATAGGTAGACCCGAGAGTGGGAGCAAAGAGATAAATGCGCGAATACTAAAGCGGGCCAAATGATGTGGCAAGGAGGCGAAGGTAGCAAGGAAGAGTAGAAGATGAAAGCGTGCGAGTGGTGTGATAGGCTACTGAAAAGGTGGCTGGGATGTGGAGAAAATTTCGAGGGAGTTTTGTGTTCCTCAATGAGGCTTTAGAAGAATAATACTTATGGCTGTGGGCGAAGTCTCGCGTTCAACCTTTCACAAAAGGTTTGCCCATTTTGCTTTTCATAGTTGGTGGGAGATCAGTAGTTCTCGTACTAGAGCAAACTCTGGGCTCCTCATAGAAAGCTCCGGCAAGTATTATCGGAGATACTACATCATAATATAGTTACAACTCATCACATCGAGCATGCTCTTAGGCGGGATAAAAATAGCCTTGGTGATGCTGAAGGGTGAATGCATGAGACGAAGTTGACAGATATGGAGCTAGCACAGATATGGTTAGCCATCGCCACACCTTGGCAGGCGCGACGGGATGCCAAGCCCCAACTTTCAATACACCACTTCACTACATCAGCTGTCACTTACGCTCCAGATACCTCTCTCTCGCCCTTCTTTCTGCTCAAGATGAGCCGGTGACCTGCTATACTGTTGTGATCCATTTCCACTTTTGATCTCACGCAATATGGCCTCTGCTGTGTTCTTCCTCGACCTGAAGGGCAAGGTGAGTTTGTGGGGTGCTGTTCGACGGCATTAAGACTGACATGCGTTGGCCGCAGACCCTTCTGGCGCGAAACTATAGGGGAGATATCCCCATGTCCGCTGTGGAAAACTTCCCCATACTACTCAGCGAAGCCGAAGAAGAGAGCTCCGCAGTCCCACCATGCTTTTCGAACGAAGGCATCAATGTAGGCCGCCTCGTGCGCACTGCTATGCTGCAACACCACGTATGTGGAAAGTCAGTTTAAGCTAACCGGGAATATCCTCCTAGTACCTCTACATTCGCCATAACAACCTCTACCTCCTTGCTCTTACGAAACGAAACACAAACGCCGCCGAGATCCTCCTTTTCCTGCACAAGATAGTCGAAGTCTTTACTGAATACTTCAAGGAACTGGAGGAGGAGAGCATACGGGATAACTTTGTTATCATCTATGAATTACTGGACGAGATGATGGATTTCGGATACCCTCAGACGACTGAGAGCAAGATATTGCAAGAGTATGGCCTTCTTGCTGCTTTGATCTGCCTAGTTATGTTAATTGCATCTTGTGCAGATACATCACGCAAGAATCGCACAAACTCGAAGTCCAAGCACGTCCGCCGATTGCAGTTACAAACGCTGTCAGCTGGCGAAGCGAAGGTATTCGGTACCGCAAGAACGAAGTCTTCCTCGACGTCATCGAATCCCTCAACCTCCTCGTTTCTGCAAACGGCAATGTTTTACGATCCGAGATTCTTGGTGCTATTAAAATGAAGTGCTATCTGTCGGGTATGCCTGAGCTGCGATTGGGCTTGAATGACAAGGTCATGTTTGAGACAACAGGGCGAGCAACACGAGGGAAGGCTGTGGAAATGGAGGATGTCAAATTTCATCAGTGCGTGCGGTTATCGAGGTTTGAGAACGACAGGACTATTAGCTTCATCCCACCAGATGGCGAGTTCGAGCTAATGAGCTACCGGCTGAATACACAAGTCAAGCCATTGATCTGGGTGGAATGCATTGTGGAGAGCCATTCTGGAAGTAGAATAGAGTACATGCTGAAGGTAGGGCGGGATTTTCACGTCTCCTGCCCCTGCAAAGCTAACTGTATTATTTAGGCAAAAGCTCAGTTCAAGCGACGAAGCACAGCCAACAACGTCCAAATCTCAATACCCGTCCCTGAAGACGCCGACACACCGAGATTCCGAACGAACATTGGTACTGTGCACTACGCCCCTGAAACATCATCGATCGTGTGGAAGATCAAACAATTTGGTGGCGGGAAGGAATTCCTCATGCGTGCGGAGCTTGGCCTTCCTTCAGTACGGGGAGACGACGAGAAAGGTGGTGGCATGATGGGTGGATTTGGTGGCAGCATGGGCGGTGTTGGAGGCGGTAAGGGGAAAAGACCGATCAGCGTGAAGTTTGAGATCCCGTACTTCACCACAAGTGGTATCCAAGTGCGGTACCTTAAGATTATCGAACCAAAGGTGAGTGGTTGTGCTATCTTCTTTCTACGTTTGAATACAACTGACCGCCTTAAAGCTTCAATATCCCTCACTGCCGTGGGTTCGATACATTACGCAATCCGGTGATATCGCGGTGCGATTACCGGATGTACAGTAGATGAAGGATTGATATAGAAATGCCAAAGGGAACACCAAGTGTGCCCATGATAGTTCCTCACGTTTGATGTTTAGATCTTATGACCTCAGTGTTTTCATTTCCCCCATATTTGACCATCTTTTCATTTGCAAACGCTCTGCTCAAGAGTCTCCTGGCCTCTGAAGAACGAGTCGCTTGCTCCTCATTGTTCCCAGGCACGTCTCTTCAACAAACTTGTTACCCTTAACCCTTTCTTGATGGGTTGAGCCTTGAATCACATACTAATCCACCCACTACATCCACCAGCGCCTGGGATCCTGTATAGTACGCTTCAACTGCTGCGCTACATACTAGCTTCGGCAGCCGTTGACTTCAATCGAACATCAAAAATTGCCTGTTAAGAAGTGCAAGCATTGTTCAACTTGCGAACATTAAGGTAAGAGGTTAACATTTATAAGAAGAGCCCTGCCCCTCTCCACGAACTCGGACGTTTGTTTAAAGAAAATAGATTTTATTTTAATGATGAGGATATGACACCTACGCTTCTGTGTACCACCATTTTCCCGATTTTGCACGCCATACGAAAAAGACTTCTCTACCCTGTTTTTGGAGGCTTCAGTAACTAGAGTCAGGCCCATAGTCTGCTTCGGGCACTGTATGTGTCGACCGCTGAGCATCTGGACCCAAGAGTCATCTAAAACCGAAGTTGAAGCCTAATGTGCCGTGTCCGACACTCCTCTAGTTCCTTTCAACATTCAGAACCTAGACTTGGACTATATACAAAGAATTAAACGGACTAGGCCACGGACTGCTTCCCTCGCTCAAGCTAAAATATACGAAGCATTTGGAGCACGTTTGCTCTCACCTCGAATTGTGTTTATTTGTATTAGATGTAGTCTGCCGTCACAGGACCATTGGTGATTTATGGGGTTATATGCTTCTGGTTTGCTCAAAACCCCTTTGGACAAAATCTATGCCTTGTCTCCCGCGCCACTGCAGGTCCCAACAACCCAGGCGAAGGTCCGGGGCACCTCTTTGAATAGTTTTTCAGCGAACTGGGACGACCGCGACTTCTTTGGAGAATAAAAAACGAACGAAACGCCAGAATGTCTTTGTACATTGTTTCCGAAAGAACAAAAATGCGCCGCTGTAACCTCTAATGAATAAAACATAGATAGGTTCCTCAATGGCTAGTATCGAAAAGCCGCTAGAAGGACAATAATGCTGTGGTAAACCCATGCGTACTCTCTGAGGGCTCATACCTCGAGTTTAATTGAGCTAAGGATCATATTATACTGCCCGCCCTGCTACTGAGAACCGAATCTATTCTTCATCATGTGTTTAGGCACTGCCGACTTAAAAGGCTGATGTGATAAAGAGTTTCACATGATCCCAGGGCTAGATCCCACCACCAAAGCAGTGCCCACAGCCGTGTTATGCGGATGCTTGCGTTCGCGGAGATAAAAAGCCGTTTTATTGAAAGAAGGCTGCTACGAGATTGATGAGATTTGGTATCCCTGATCAATTGACTCTTTTCTACCCAAAATTGTAGAGTCTCTACGGCATAGGTCTTGTCCTTATAACAAAAATTATTCCTAGGGCTTTCTATAAATCTTCGACCCCTGGAGCAGTCTTCTGGCACCTTATGGTGGTCCTCCTGTACGCTAAAAACTTGTTCGAAGTTCACCTCTACAGATTCTGAGTATAAAGTGGCTCATCTTCTTCTCTGATGGCTGCTCTTCTGCAAAATGGAAACAATGGAGTTCATTGTCCGTGGCGAGGCCTGGATAAAAAGTAGCAGCTGATCCCTGTCTTTTGTCACGTGACCTGCACTTGCGTGGCTTCCGTCTGACGTCTTCCTCGCCCATCTTTCGAGCTTGGCGCTTGCGGTGCATAACAGTCCGATTTTGGTATATGTCTGATAAAATGCCATCCCTCTTGGTGGCGCTCGCAGGGGGGGAAACCAGTCCGTTCAGGCAGAGGGCTTGTATTCTACACCACTCGTCTCCGCTTCCTGCGTGTGTCTTCGTGGCTCATAACACTCAGCCTCAGCTGAAATCAAGCCTTCTCATTCTTACTTAAAATCATGACCGCTCTTGTTTTCTTCTCCAACAATTTTCAGTTAGGGAAAGCTTCCGTGTATTCTTCGTTATCAGTTCCTCTCACTCGGATTGGTGATCAGCTGCAGACATCGCGATCATCATCTACAGAATCCCAGCGCCAGCTTCTTCAAGGTTCATCTGACCTCCCATGCCGCCGTGAGAGCGGGGATACAGAGCAGGCTAGAGGTAATTTCCTGCATTCAATTGGTAAAATACCCCTTAGGTCCTTGGGGCAATTGGTACTAATTTTCGTTCTGATTTCAGATCACGACACGAACACAGCTAGTAGAGGCCTATAGCAGTCCGATTTCAAGACCTTCAGGATAGGGCATGGCCAAGGTCAATCGAAAGGTTTTGCGTCATGTTTCTCTGGGGCTATTCAAATGCGTCATATCATGGCTTGTTGTGTTGGCCTTCAACGTCTTGGTCCGGCACTACAATGGTCAAGTCTTCAGTCCAAGGACAAAGTCACTTTTTGATGCAATAGTGATTGCGTTGAGTATCATCATGGGTTTAAATATCGCCAGTGGATTGAAGGGCATTACGCTCGATCTGAGGTGGTCGCTTTTGGGCGCTAAAAGGAGATCACCTCATGAGGTAGAGTATACGGGTTTCATAAGACTTTTCGCCTGCTCACGTGTGACCATTAGGAAGAGTTGATCCTCGGATGTGATAGCCTGACAGAACTTACTCGACTCATCTTCGTATCACGGGAGATTCTAGTCATAATCATGGGTATGCTCTGGTTGTTACTGAACATTGTATGTTGTCTTCGTTCATCCGAATAGTCCGTACATTAACAACCTACAGATTGCTCAAACAGGAATTGCCACCTTGAGTCTAACCTGGTCAGCAAATCCGGGCCAAACGAACCTTTTTCGAGACAGTAGCATTGGTAACATGCTGGTTCCAAACATGTCCGTATATGCGTCACACTCTGGTCGATTCTCCGACCTACATGGAGCTCTTCCCGAACTCTTTGCTGCCCATATACTGGGGGATATTGCAAGCAGTTATAATTATAGCAATCTGCCATCAAAACCTTTGAAAGACAGACCAGAGGCGTTTAGTCCCGCCGTATTCTGGAACGCATCGGACCATTGGCAATACAACTTTCTTGATAGTGCGCCACTAAAGTCAGGTTCTGCTAGCTCATCTGCTGATTCAAGTTCAATCTCGATGTATACGGAACACACTGTTAATGTATCTGGCGTTTGTCAAACTCCCGCCTTCACATTAAACAGCACCGAACGTCTCCAAATCATCACCATCACAAATACCGGAGAAATCGTCTTTTTCCCTCCTTTGGCCGGTTTGCAAGAGTCGATCTTCTATCTCACTAATCCAATTCTAGACGAACCCCGCGCAAATTGTGGCCCAAGGTGTGGCGTTGTTAAAGTCATCGAAGCGGCAACGGGGCCGCCAGCACCAGGCTCAGATCCTTCATCCAAACCATTCTACTATTACGACTGCAATATAACAGTATCAGCTGCAACCACAAACTTGTCCGATACGAACGCTATTGTAGCCGCACAAGCAATAGCCCTCTCAGGACAGGTACATCAAGGGATGCTTGAAATCGGAAGAAGAGACCAGTTCATGTCCTACAATAACGGCCTTCCTTTCGGAGAGTCTCAGAACAACAGCGCCACAGGGATGGCAGATCTAATCTCAAGATTTGCCATTGGTGTAGTTGCGGCTGCAGCGCAGACAAATCCAAAAGTTGTTGTTCAGGGTCACGCTCCAGTACAAGGCGTCCGGCTTGAGCTTGAGAAGCCCTTGGTGTTCAATCTCATTCTTATTCTCACGGCGGCGATTCATTCTGTTCTGTTCTGCTCTGCGGCATGGTTTTATAGTCGTCTGGATGTTCGAAAGGAGGCTGTGCTATCTCAGACAGACGGAGAGAGACGGTTTGCGGTCGAGTTCGCCTTGAAAACGAAGTAGCCTCAAACATGGGAGGTGTCAGGAATAGCTGCACGTGAGGACAGGGGTCTATTGTGTATTTAAACATTTCCAAAGGCTTAGGATTAGCAAGACAGGAACAACACTCTTTACAGTACAGAGGGTATTACCGCGCTTACCCTTTTACTCCTTAGCGCCACCTGCACGCTTCACAAGGATCATCATCACAGTTTGCTGATTCGATCGAATCATCACATAGGAAACGGACTCCGCGCCACGGCGCCATAGCTTGGCAGAGTAGCTAGGTATGTCACAGATTGAGCACGTGACTTACCTAATTCAGCTACTGTAGGCAACTGAGACACTCCAGGCAGCAGTACATTCTAGGTACTTACTTTTATATGGGTCTTCTTAGTAATCTGATCTCACTCATAAATACCTAAGGCGACTCTCCTTTAGATAAACAAGAATGGGAGAACACTCTCTTTTACTATAACACAACATTATTACAGACACACGTGCACATACACACACACACACACACACATTGTGAGGGTTCCATGCCTTGGATGGCTCCTAGATCATGGCGATGCCAGACGTGGCGCGAGCTCAGGAGGTGTAGCTGACAACTTGCGCCAGCAGAATCGTCGTGGTGGCGTTTCTCAACAACTCAACAATTCCCATGGCGGAATCATTACTAAGGGCTCATGGTAGCGTAGCTAGAGATCTCCAGTAAATCAATGAAGTCTTTATGTGTCCCTGAATTCAACTAATTCAAACCTCCACAGCCGGCATAGGGGTCAAAGAGCTAAGCCACGGAACGTTGTGTCCCGAAAATGGGACCAGTCAGTTCCCGACACCTCATACATCCCTACAGACTAATGGGGGGCCCAAATTCAGGCCCTCTTCATGCTGCTCAGGGAGGAAATCAGGCACAATCACGCTGGCTCATGTTCGCTCACAGCGAGCTCAGGCACGAATTAGGTATAATCACGCTAGCTCGCGTTTGCTCACGGCGAGCTCAGGCTTGCTCAGCCATAACTCAAGTTGCTTACTCATTGCTCACGTTGCACCCCTGCGCAACTCAAGATCAAATCCGGAAAAAGCTTTGTGTGAGAGTAGATTTCACTTGATTGTTATCCGCCATTAATGGATAAACACAAACTCGACATGCTATATGTCCCTAGGCCTGCAGTTTCTCGCCCAATCCATTATGGTGGGCTCGAGAGTCTGTATAATAACGACCAGCAATATGTATACACCTCTCGTTCTAGAATTTGTAAATCCCCGTACTCGGCGTTTGCGTACCAGTGTCTGCATGGTAGATCAGATCCCTTCTTACCTATAGCTTCCGAAGCTTGGTAAACTCAACTCTGGTATAAAACCCCTCGTTGAAAATTAATTTTTTTAAGGCGTTTGATGAGACTCCTCGTGCCCAAAGAGCCACGCTCATTAAGCCATTTCAATCTTCCCGACAGATTTTAAATAAAGGACTGGAATCTCTGGATTAAAACCGTGCATTCAATGGTAATACACGCCTTTCACCCGTAGGACTTTGAAATATATATATATTCCTTTCGGCCTTGTTAAGAGACTTGCTTTGATTCATCCCGGGGTGTGAACTTCATCCAAGTATGGGCTTTGAAGCGAAGCATGCCATGGTGTTGTCTGGAACCCGTTACTTCCTGACAAGATACTAGAACTCGGTAACCTGAACTCATACGTCCGAGATAGTAAAAGAATCTGACTATCGATCTAGATCCATGATTCATGTCGCTAGCAGAATCGCATATCTTCAGCTCTAACGACGGTTTCCCATACAGAGATTTAGAAGCCCGCATGACTCGCCCTCTCCTTTGGCGATATATCTTGCCCTTGCTTGCATCATTTCCGGACCCCAGACAGCCGACTTTCACAATTACGTTTTGGATTCTCTAGTTGAGTAAATTCCTGTGTAGATTCTATGTACTGGCCCCTAAAGAGGTGGAAATTAAAATTAAAACTAAAATTCGCAACGGTGGGCTGTGTGACTGTCTCTTTGAATACTTGTAAAAGATGTTATGTTGGATTAGTATCTCCTCTGCTGTAACCACTCATTCCAACACAGGAGTGGCTAGAAGAGTATGATATAACTTACCTACTTGTTGAGCCTCTAAAAGAGATGCTATGATTTCTGCCAAAACCGGAGTTAATAAGCATTATAGATGATCATGGTATGAAGGCCCGTACCTGAGGATTCCTTGCCACCATGGCCTGCTTTCTCGCCTTATAGAAGCTCGCGTGTAACAACCTTGACGAGAAAAATGTCCCCTTTAATGGTAATATAGCTCTTTTGGCGAAAATTTAAAGAAATCACTTGACAGTAACTTTCCGAATTTCTTTGAACTATCTAACTATCTACCTCCAACGCCCTAAGGTGCCTCTTGATCTAACAAAGAAGCCTTAGGATGTTTAGCTCTGACCGAAAATTTTCAACTATCTGGACCTGTTTCCCTTTCGCAACTAGCACTGCATAAACACTCCATAAAAAGTTTCCAATCGGTACCTGCCATAAGGCTTCTCCCGGAGCGCTCAACCCAAACGGAACATTTAATTTTCTCTACCTCTATGATTTCTAGCTAAAAAGGTAGTATAAGCCGAGCCAAACAGTATACATGTCCGGAAACCTCTTAGTCTATCCGCATGATGTAAAACGGTTCTGATCGGAATATGAAAGAAGATAAGGTTCAGTCATATTAACGCCGAGTTTTACTGCCACAGATGGAATACAGGAATGGTCTCCTTCTTGGATCCCTAAGAACTCTGTTGAATCAATTAAGGAGTGGTTCTGTGCATCTTCTCCCGTCTGGATCAATTCGTCTAGCCTTCTATTTATATCATCATCTTAGACAAACACTCGCCAATGCGCTTACTTAATCGCCGAGACGACGACATCAAGGATATTTGATATGGACACTTAGAAAATTCATGTTCCTAAGCGTGGCATAAGCAGGGCTTCCAACGAGGGGTAGTACTGTACGATTGGGAGATTTTGAGGCCTGTACGGGTGAGATTTTGTGTACGTTCGTACAACAGGGAGGAGGAGAGGTAGGCGTACGTATTGTAACTGTTACAGCTTTGGTGATCTATACAAGTAGTACAATTTAATTAAAGTACACTATAGTCTAGTTAAAACAGCTAAGACTATACGTCTCTAGAGACATAAAATTAAGGTTTAATAAGCTATAAGATAACTAAATCTTTTTAGTAATAAAGTAGAAAAAGTCTACTTGTAACACTAACAGCAGAGCTAGAGTTAGATTACCTTACCTTACTCTTTTAAAAGTGTTATATCTGCTGTAAGGCCGAGATGGCGCTTACGTGCGACGGGTATATATACTATTCTGTACGCAATAATCAACCGTTGGTTGATTATTCGCACCTTTTTGGTTGTATTGGCGCAGTGGTACCGAGCTCCGTCTTTACATCTGCGCTATAAGGTTACATTTTAAATAGTGTATAATTACTTTACAATGTAGCCTTATTCTTTACCTAGTAGTCTAATTATGCTAAGGGCGACACATATTTATAAGTCTAATAGCTATATATTACTCTAATTAATCTTTAGCTACAGACAGTGTACTATTATAAAATAAGGTAAGAGACATAGTGTAAAGAGCTTTTAACTTCTATAGCTTATAAAACTAACAATAAAGGAATCTAATTAACTAGATAAGGCCTGTAAGACAGTAAAATGCGTAGATAGATAACTCTATAATAGAAAATAGTCTATAACGTACTTCACAGGCAAGTTGCTTACACACCTAAGTTGCTTACTTTTACTAAGACCCTACTAAACCACCTTTTTTACACTAATACATTCCCTATAACACTACTTAGACGCGCTAAAAGAATGTTAAATATAGCTTACACTTTAAGCTTTTAAATAAAATATAAAACTTTTAAAAAAATATACTATAGCTATATGTAAAGTTTTATAAAAAATAATAAATAACTATAGTACTAGATAACTTTTACAAGCTAATTTTATAGCTAAATTATAAAGGCTAAGTAATAAAAAAAACTAGGTAATTATTAAGACTATACTTAAGCTATATGCGTAAAGAATTTCCTCTTAGATAGTATTTATAGCTAATATAGCTAATTCTTTACACACTAAGCATAATCTAGGCTATGTTTATATAAACTAGCCTAGTACATTTATAAAGTGTTATTTAAAGCTTAAAGTAATATTTAAGTGTAAGTATAACTATAAAAAAGCTTTTTATAAAAGTTTTAGAGTAATTTAAAGTAAGTTTAGTGTAAGGCTGAGATGGCGCTTACGTGCGACAGGTATATATACTATTCTGCACCTGAAAATCAACGTTGGTTGATTATTCGCACCTTTTAGTTGTATTGGCGTAGTGGTACAGAGCTCCGTCCTTACATTTAGCCTTATAAAGAATATTAAAGCTAAGTATAGTATTTAGAATAATAACATATATAACTTTAGTAAAATAAGGTTTATAATTAGCTAAATATTTTTTAACTATACTTATACTTAAAACTTTACTTTAAGCTTTAAATAACACTTTATAAACATACTAGGCTAGTTTATGTAAACATAGCCTAGATTATGCTTAGCGTGCAAAGAATTAGCTATATTAGCTATAAATGCTATCTAAAGGGAAATTTCTTACGCATATAGCTTAAGTATAGTCTTAATAATTACTTACTTTTTTTTATTACTTAGCCTTTATAATTTAGCTGTAGAATTAGCTTATAAAGGTTATCTAGTGCTATTGTTAAATAGGCTCTGACAGCTAGCTGCTTATGGTATAAGCACTTAAGTAGCAAGAGTAAGAGTAGTGTACAGTGTGCATAGTGTACAAGGTAGGTAAGGTAAAAGTAACATGTTTCTAGTTCTATTACTCTTATCTTTCCTCTGTACAGAGGAAAAGGGGGATATCTAGATGTTTACGCATAGAGGTTTACGCACAAGCATTATGTGACATAGATATGTGATCCTGCTTGTGCGCAATTGCTTGTATCTAGGCCGCAACGCTGCTGCTATGTACAGACACTAGCAACTTTTCTTTTTATCTAAAGAGTTACCTTCTGTACGCGTTACTTCCCTTCTGTCTGTATAAGTCTATCTAATTATGTTTTACTTTTACTTTACTTTATTTATTAAGACTTACCTTAGTAATACTATATATTAAAATAGGCTAGTTATACTATGTAAATAGCTTTTCTTTTTTTTATCTTTTACTTTTTAAGCTTTACTATATAATTCTTTAGCTCTTTTTTTTTTTTATACAGTGCTAGTAGTAACAGATCCTTATAATAAAAAAGATAATTATATATAATATAAAAAAAAATAAAACAAAATAAAAAAAAATAGGCTTTATATAAAGATGTTATTAGTCTAGTTAGTTTAAGGCATCTTTACACACAGGATCTAGCTAGTCTATAAATGCTTCTATTTAGACAGAGAGGTAGTTAGTTAGAACTAGTAATTAAAAAGCTTAGTTTAGTGTTTTTTTTATATATATATTTACTAAATTATTTTTACTATTAATTTACTTAATTTTAGTAATTTCCCTTTTCTTATATAATTTATAGAGTAATATAATGTTAATTATAAGTTACTTTTTACTAGTAGTGCCTAGCTTAATAAGGTAATTATATAGAAACTTTAAATCTATATAAATTACTACTAAAATTAGTAGTAGTTTAAGTGTTTATATAATTTACTATAAAGTTATACTAAGTGTAATTACATTATTAAACTTTTTAACTATTTTATATAGTTTACTAATAAAAACACTTCTAGTTACTTTTTTACACTTAGTAGAATTCTAGTATATAATGTTGCCTAGTATTTTAAAGTAGTTACTTTACTTTATATAGTTTTTATTACTTAATATAATTAAAAATTCTAGCTATAAGCTAAAGTTTTTATTATTAGTAAATAATCTATTTATAAAAATAAACAGCTTTACATAATTAAGCTATAATAGTAAAAAAGTAAGACTATGCTTACTATTATCTATCTACTATTAGATTTATATGTTAAGTGTGTTAATGTTATTATGTAAAAGGTCTATAGTTTGTGCAGTAATAAAAAGGTTAAATGCTGCCTCTAGTTAACACATAAATGCAATATATACTCTTTTTATATATTACTTAATATATTATTATGCAGCATCCTTATTTTTTAGGTTAATTATATAAAAGTAGCTTACTTATCTTTTCTAAGTAAAAACTACTATGTTATGTGTAAGTTTAATTTTTTTACTATTAAACTTAATAAGCTGCTTTTTTACTAAAATAGTTTTACTTTTTATATAAAACTTTACTTTTTATAGTTTTTTTTTTCTTTTTGCATAAAATCTTTTATTATAATGCTTAAAGTGTTATTTATTTATAGGCTAGTAATACTAAAAGTGTGCTCTTCTTTATTAGTAATTAAAAAGTAGAGGTTGTATAAAAAGATGTGCATACATAGCTTTTTTTTATAGTAGTTATAATATGTTTTAAACTAATATAGTCCTAATTTAGCAGCTCTATATAAAGGTTGTATAACCTAGAGTATTATATTTAGTAGAAAGCTCTAGCGCATCTTCTTTAGTAGCTTTGTGTATAGCGTGCGCATAAGCTTATCTGTTAATTAGATGTATGCTTGTGTAATATTACACAGTTTAAAATGCATTTTGTACATAGCTCTTAGGCTTACTCTTATAGCTAGAAGTAGTCTCTAGCTTATTCTCTAGATAGTTAGTAACTATTATAATTATGCATAAGTAAGGTTATAGAGCTTCACAGAGGTCTAGTTTAATTACTACGTAAGGTATTATAGTAGGTACAAGACGTTATGTGAGAAATAAAAAAGTTTAAAAAAAAATTAGTAATTAAATACTTAGCTTAAAAGTCTAAGCGCTTTAAGTATAAATTAAGCCTATTTTAAGTTTAGTTAGTGTTAAGGCAGTTTATGCTTAAGTTTATGTCTATATTATGTTATATTTATGTTAGACATGCACTAATAATACTCTAGTACACATCTAATATAGTTATGTCTAGGATCTAGGGAGGATACTGTAACAGTACCTCCCCCCTTATTAGGAAGAAAATCCTTTACATTAGTAGTTCTAGCATTAAGTTGTCTTTATTAGAGTATAGGTTTAGTTTAAATAAGTATTAAGCGTAAAATTAAGTTACTATAGAGTTTTTTTAACAAGGCTTTTATAAGTTCCTACAACAGTTTGTTATATCTAGTCTATTTTATAAAGTATTTATAGATATGTTTTTTCTTATTAAACTAAATCTATTTAACATCTTTTATAACATATTCTAGTTTATTGTTTATAATAATAAGTTTAAGTAGCAGGTTTAGCTGTCTAGGTAGATAGTTAGATTTAAAAGCTGCTTAGCGCAGCAATAATATATAGAACACAGGGTGTATCTTTATGCTATTAGGTAGAATTAATTAGTAAGCATGTAATAAGACTATATAAGCTACTATAAAAGGGCTAAAGTTTTTTTAATTAAGTTTCTTTAATTATTAGTTTATTTAGATATTTCTAGTGTCTAGCTAGACCTTCTTACTAGCTGCATACACAGGGGCAAGGGTTTAAAATTAGTTTATATACTTTTATTAAAAAGCTTAAGCTTATATAAGCTCTTTATAAATATATTTAGATATATTTTAGATTTTATTAATAAGTCTATTTACATTTATTACTTATATAAATTAATAAGTTAGTTAAGGGGTATTTAAAAGTAGTTTAAATTTTATTTAAAAGTAGTATTTATAGTTTACTAAAAATAGAGATACTTATGTTAATTTAAATATTATGTTATTAGCTTTAAACTATGCTATAGCTAACTATTTTACCTAGTTATTCTACTAGTAGTTTATGTACACTTATAAGACTTATTTTATTATAGTGTTTATATTCTTAGTCTAGCTGTTAGTCTCTAGGTAAAAAGCTATAAATAGATAAAAAATAATTTAGAGCTATTTACAGAGTTTATTCTAGAAGGCTAAGACAAACTATGTACCTCTATTTAATATAATTATATTAGGTAGGCTATAGTAAACTTATATGTATTAGTAGAATAACTAGGCTATATTAGGGGCAGTTATAAAGGAACATAGTATTAAGTGTTAATACTTAGTTAAGTAATTAACAACTACTATAATATTTATGTACCCTTTAAATAGAGGTAGGTTTATAATAAAATTAATTAATATGTCTTTTTAAGCTTATTTAGGGATTAAAAGTAGTTTAAGTAGGCTATTATACCTTTCTTAAAAGGCTTTTACTTTATAGTAAGTATAGCAACATAATATGTATTAGCGTATAGTATAGAACATGCAGGGCTAGTAGTACTCTCTCTGCAGTAGGTTAAGAGTCTTTTCTCTGCCTAGGTGTCCTCTAACAGGCAAGTTGTGTATAATTTAGAGTAGTTTAATTCTTAGTTTATTAAAATTAAGAATTATAAGTTAGTTATAGTAATATAGCTTACTATTTTAGTTTTTATAGTTAGCTAGTGTTACCTTCTTTAACTAACTAGCGCTGTTTTAGAGCAGGTTTAAAGTTTTTTAAATAAATTTATTATTTAAATACTTATTAGTAATAATTTAATTAATTAATTAATTAATTTTATTTAAGTTAAGGTTTAAAAATAGCTTAGGTTAAAGTAGAGTTTAGTGTTAAGCCTTTTACACTTTTTTCTAAGTAAGGATGTTTTAGAATTACCTTATAAAGGCATCTAGTTTCTCTCTATCTTAACTAGAATAATAAGTAATCTTAAAATTAAAATAAAATAGGTATTTAAACTAATAGGCTTATTAGTAGCTAAGTTATTTTATAGTTATAAAGTACTATAAGTTCTTATAGTTAAATAGAACCTATATTAGATGCGCTACACCTTCTAGTTTAGGTTGCTATTATTTAAAGTAGTGTACTATAGTAAGTAATTTTTTATTATAAATTTTATAATTACCTTCTATAGAACTTATTCTTTTTAAGAAATATGTAATAGGCCTAATAGTTCTATCTAGCTTAGTCTAGAAGAGAACTTCTGCTACTATATAGTCTAAGGCATTAGCTTCTATAAGTATTAGTAGTTTAAAGTTAAAGTAGTAAAGTATTAAAGCTTTAGTAAAGGCTTTATTTAGCTAGTTAAAAGACTATTAGTAATTTAAGTTAAAGTTAAATTAAATTTTTTTTTTAGTAAGTGTAATTATAAAGCTTACTTACTATAAAAAGTTATTAATAAATTATTAGTAAAAGTTAGTAAATTTTATAAAAGCTTAAATATCTTTTATGTTTTTTAGGTATTACTAATCTAGCATAGTCTAAACCTTAATAGAGTCTATTTAAATGCTATTTATAAAGATTATATATTCTAAATATATAACTTTTAATTAGTAAAACTTGCATTTGTTTATGTTAAGTTGCAGACTTACTTCTTCTATAGCCTTTAGCACTAGGCGTACATGCTGTTTATGCTCTAAAAGGCTATTACTGTAGATTAGAATGTTGTTAATATACATAGTGCAGAACATGTCTAGGTAGGGTTAGAGTAAGTTATTTATAAAATGTTAAAAAGTACTAGGCGTGTTAGCTAAGCTAAAGGGCATTACTAGGTACTTAAATAGTCTATATTAGGTCTAAAACGCTATTAGCTACTTATTACTCTTTACTATTCTTAGCTTATTAAAGGTAGTAATAATATTTAACTTTATAAAATACTTTACTTTACTTAGTTAGCTTAAGGTTTTTTATAAAAAAGGAATTAAGTATTAGTTTTTAATAGTAATAGTGTTTAGTCTTTAGTAGTTAACATAAAATTAAAGCCTACTTCTAGGTTTCTTTATAAATAGTATAAGTAACACTACTAGTAAAGAGCTAGCTTAAATAAACCTTTTTTTTAAGTTTTTATTAAGGTATTTTTAGAGCACTTTTAATTTGTTTAGTAACATTCTATATAGTAGCCTATAACTAGGTTGTTTACTAGGCTTAAAGGTTATTTAGTAATTATATAAACATTATATTAAAAGCTTATTAGACTTATCTTAGAAAAAAACATATAATAAGTTATAGTAGTCTTAAAAAACTATTATTTTTAAGTTAGTGTGTTTTTAAAGAGCTAGAGCTTAGTCTATATTAGAAATTATAACTACATAGATTTTATAATTTAGTTATTAAGCTAAGGTTATAAATAGGGCAGGTTCTATATAGCAGATGTCTATTTACTGTTTAAGTTCTAGTTTATGTTTAAATTAAGTAAGTAAAGATTTCTTAAAAGCTTTCTTTTTTTTAAGTTTAAGTAGTTATTAAATTATTTTACATAGCTTATCTTAGTAAGAGGCCTAGCTTATTAGCCTTACTTAAGTAGTTTTTTTTTAAGTTATTAGAAAGTAAGTCTAGAAACCTTTTATATTAAGTGCTACTTAAGTATTATTTAGGTGTAAGTGTAAGCATATATCTTAGCATTAAAAAGAGTTAAAGTTTAGAACTTACTCTTAGTAATTAAAAGCAACTTTATGCTAATATAGCTATAGTTATTCTAGAATTAAGTTATAACATTTTATATTTATTACATAGAGCTTAATCTGCTTCTTATAGTGTTAGTAGGTAATTATAATAGTTATAGTATAAAAGATAGAACCTTTTTTAAGTTGTTTTCTATTAAATCTAGTTAAGTAAATTATTTAAGTAAGTAGTGTTAATTAAAGATTTAGTTTACATGCTAGTTCTTTATTAATGTAACTTATACTATTTACTTTTAAGTTAATAAAAGCTTATATTAAAGCTAATATAGTTTTTTATTATAAATATATAGAAATATTAACTTAGTACTTTTAGTTATTAGTAGAGGACTTAGCCTATAAGTTAGTAGAGATCTAGTGTTAAATTAGTCCTAGGGGGCAACTTAGCCCTAGGACAAGCCTTTTTGCAGGCTTCTACTGCTATAGCTGTAGCTATGTTAAGAGTAGTAAAAAAAATTAAAGCTTAAATATAAGTTAAAGCCCTTATAAAAATAAAATTAAAATAGTAAAAATTTTTAATAAGTGCTAGTAGCGCTACTTACATAGACTTAAAAAAGAGAAATAAAGCAGTTTTAAAAAATATAACTATGCTTACTACACTTAAAGCATTAACTTTTTTTTTTATAATTTTTACACTTTCTAGAACTAACTAAAGCATAATTTAAATTAATTTTTATTATATTAGAGTCCTTATTTACAACTACGCTAGTTTAGGGGCGTATTAGGGCTTGTACAGGGAGGAACCTTATGTTATTATTATAGGTAGCAATTAGGTTTACATACGCGTTAAAGTTGTTTAGAAGGGGTTCTTCTACTATAGCGCGTTATAGTTTAGTTAAGAGAGAGTTATATAAAGCTATAATTAGACCTATTTTATTTAGGCCTATATTAGATGCAAGTTAGTAGAACTTAGTAAAGTGTAAAGTAAAGCTTTTTTTTTTATTATAAAGTGTTTAGGCAACTTAAAGCTATTAACTTTTTATTTAAGTTTTTATAAGTTACTTATAAAAATGCTATAAATTAATCTAAGTTAATAATATTCTTATCTATTAGTAAGTTAATTAAGGCTATTATATTATAGTTAAGTTAAAAGTAGGTGTATAGTAACTAAAAGTGTTTAAAAGAAAATTAGTCTATGTTTCCTTTAAGTTTATATTAGAGCTTATGTAGGAAAAAAGGTAAGTCTTTTTATTTTCTATTAAATAGTAGAAGATTAGAGAGTAAGTTAGATTTTATTACTAAGTTAGAAAAGTTATAAGTTATAGGCAGTATTAAGTAGAAAAAAGTTAAGCTATCTTTAGACTTCTAAGTAAGCTTTAAAGCTAGTAAGTTTTTAGTTTCTACTACTATAATAAAAGTTAAGGCAGAAATAGACTACTTAATAACATAAAGCTATTTTTTAAAGTTCTTTTAAAAAGCTTTAAAGCTTACAACATAGTAGCTTTTTTATAAAGTAAGCACTTTTTAAAAGGCTTTTTAGCTTACTTTAATAGCTTAGAGTTATATAAGTACTAAGCTTATTAAATTAGATTTAGAGGCTATTCTTAGCTAAAGTTTTAACACAACATAATGTTATAATTATGTATAAGTAAGGTTATAAAGCTTTACAGAGGTCTAGTTTAATTACTACATAAGGTATTATAGTAGGTATAAGACATTATGTAAGGAATAGAAAAGTTTAGAAGGAAATTAGTAATTAAATACTTAGCTTAGAAGTTTAAGCGCTTTAGGTATAAATTAAGCCTGTTCTAGGTTTAGTTAGTGTTAAAGCAGTTTATGCTTAAGTTTATGTCTATGTTATGTTGTGTTTGTGTCAGACGTGCACTAATAATACTCTAGTACGCGTCTAATACAGTTATGTCTAGGATCTAGGGAGGATACTGTAACAGTAACTAGGTAAGGATTTCTCCCTTCTCTTTGTCTAAGTAGCTAGTAAACACTAGGCAGGATTTCTTATACAGTTAAGTTGTTTTACCTTTTACTTTTTATATAAAGCAGAGGTTAAAAATCTAACCTTTATGCCTTATTAAGTTATACACTATAACCTTAAAAGTGCTGTTAGTAATTAGGGTGTCTATCTCTATATAGTCTAATTTCTTAAATAGTTTTCTAGGTGTAGTAATTACACTGTCTGTACAGAGCTTAATAAATAAGGCCTAATTATTCTTCTTCTTTTAGGTTAGAAATACTTAGTCTAGACTTTGTGCAGGTTTCCTTTACCTTTTACTTTTCCTAGTATTTATATCTTTCCTTTGCACTAGTGCAGCATTGCTATCCTAAGGGGCTTAGTCTATAGTAGGCTCTAGTTCTGCTTCTGTAACATTTTTATAAAGCTATTCTCTTTTCCTCTTCTTTAGGGGATTTTTTTATATAGGGATTAGTTTATCTAGGTTATCTGTTATAGGTAAGTTGTCTTTCTTTTTTTCTCTATAGTACAGTTTAACCTGCGTATATTAGAGCTTTAGTAGGCTATTTTTTCTTTTAATAATAATGTTTCTTTCTTTAATACTTTTAATCTTATATAGGCTAGTCTAGCCTTTTTTCTCTCTCTATGCTATAATCTTTAAGCTAAGGGGGAGGTTAAAAACTTTATGTGTTATAAAGCTATTATAAGTATTAATTATATAATTAATGTTTACTTTTACATAGTTTTTTTAAAGTATCTTTATTACTTTTTATACAGCGCTTGCTTATGTAATAATGTCTAGTAATAGTAAAAAGTCTAGGTTAATTCTTAGGTATGCTCTAAAGACTAGCAGTATAGGTACTAGACTATGCAGGCTAGCTGTGTTGTTTAGAGCCTTAACTACTATCTATAGAATAGCCTTATTATCTATACAGTTACCTAGCTTAGTCTTTAGAATGTTAAACACTTATTAAAAAAGTATATGCATGCGCTTAACCTTTCTAACTGCCTAATGTGCTTTTACAGGCATCTGCCTACATGTAGCTCCTATAATCTTTGTATAAGCTTAAAAATCCTTTAAAGCAAAGTTTATACTAGGGTTATACATAATATAGTCTAAAGGTTCTTAATAGGTGTTAATCTAGCATTTGCATAGTGCATTTTAGGTATCTTGTGTAGACATAGATTTTAGAAATGTAGCAGCCTAAAATAATATGTTTACATTAATAACATGTAAAACATTCTTATTATTAATTTATATAACATTAATAATAACTTTATAGTTAAAGTAAGTGTTATTTTTAATTATAAACTTAAATTTTTATAAGGCCTAGTTATATAATTAGCAGAGGTAGTAGAACTTCTTAATCTCTTCTAGCACTGCAGCATTAATGTTGTAGCTAGCGCTAGTTAGCATCTTCTAAAGTCTCTCTATGCAGGGGTGTCTAAATTAGCAGTAGAGGCAGTAGAGTTCTAATTTAGTAAAAAAAGACATAAATTCTTTTTTACTAATATTAAAAAAAAGTGTCTTTATTTTTATATAATAAGTATAGTAGTTTTGTTTTTATATATAATAACATTTAAAATATTATTAAAGTATGCCCTAAGTTAGTTAGCATTTGCTAGTAATAGTAAAAATAGTGTTAAAGTCTTTAAAATGTAGTATGTAACTAGACTAATTAAGTTTTAAATTTATATAGTACTAATTAATCTCTTTAGTGTCTAGCCTTTAAAGCTAATATCTATTTAGCTAAGTGTCTAATTAATTTCTATATATAGGTTTTTTTATATATACGCCTTAAGTTAAAACTTACTAATAGTAAAAATTTTTACTACACCTATATTTTATAGTTTGCTTTAGTATACTATATAGTATTAGTTATTAAGAATAAACTGCTTAGCATATTTTTTAGGTTTAATGCTATAAATGTCCTCTCTTATTACATAGTATAAATAAGTAGTAAAAGTAAAGTAGTTAATAGCTTTTTTAGCATTTTTACTCTTTTATTTTATTTTTTTTATATTATGTAAATTATACTTTTTTTTAAAGTAACTTTTAAAGTTTTAGATATATAAAGTAATAGCTTTATATAATAAAGTTTTATTATAAAAATCTTTATATAAGGTAATGTACTAGTTCTTTGCTTATGTATAGTTATTATAAGAGTAGTTTAATAACTAATATCTCTTTTTATAGTAGACAAAGCACTTCTTTATCTATATGTAGTTATTTTTAAATTATAGCCTAAACTTAAATAAAAATCTTTTATGTTATTTTTTTTTATATAAAGAGAAGCTTTCTTTTTATTATGTAAACTTTTATTATGCAGAGTTATATTAGTAGTTTGTGTAGTATATATTAAGTAGTTTTTAGAGGTATTAGTTTACCCTTTAGTCTATAGTAACTTAGAGTAATGCCTATAAGTTACTAAATAAGGCTTTATATAAAAGCTTAATAGTAAACATAGCATATTCTAGTTCTAGTTATCCTTAATAAGCTTATATAATAGTAGTGTGTAGTAAAACATTTTTTTAGAATTTTATTTTTAGTGCTCTTTATATAAGTATAAGCTTATTAATTATTATTTTAAAAGCTTTATATAAACTTTTATTAAAGTTTTTTTATTAGCATTATATAAAAGTTATTATTATCTAGTCTATCTAGTACTAGCTATAGTTTACATTAGTGTTAAAGTAACTACTTAAGGTGTTATATAAATACTTCTAGTTATATCTAGAGCCTATGTTGTGCATATAGTACATATTTACCTAACCTTTTAGAATATTTAAAAAGATGTTTATATACTAAGTTTTCTAGATATCTAGCTATTAATATAAATTAATAAAGATCTTTATTTTATTTATAAAAATGTTATATAGTTAACTTATATAGTTATTATTTTTTTTTTATACTTTTTAAAATTATATAATTTTATCTGCTAAAAGTTTTTCTTTAGTAGTTTCTTTCTAGAGTAGAAGTTTGTATAGGCTATAATGTAGTATAGATTATGCAGGTGGTATTAGTAGTGCATACACTACTGCAGGCAGTAGTGTGTACAATTAAGGGTGTGGAGCAGGCGTTAGGTAGAGTAGCATGTATTGTTTGTACAGTAATTAGTGTAGTGCTAGCTAAGGTGTAAGAGCAGGTAATGCTAGTATGTTTAGTGTTAATAGTAGCATTATGTTTAGTCTACTTCTATGTAGAGCTTTATATAGTAATAAAGGTTATGTATAAAGCTTTTTTAGTATAATTACTTTCTTTTATGCTATATTATACAGCTTCTAGGCTTAGGTACCTTTAGTGCCTAGCTATAGTGTAATTCTTTTATCTTTTAGCACTTATATAAGCTTCTTTTTAAACACATAGCTAAGTGCTAAGAAGTCTTATAGTGTCTATTTTTTAAAATTTTTTATGTACATACTTAAAAAAGTAGCGCTTTTTTAAGTTATTATATGTAAATTAGTAATTATATAACTTATATATAATTAAGTTTATAGGCTTGTTAAAGCTTCTAACATGTTAATTTTATTATTTTAGTACTTTAGGCTAGTCTTATTCTGTAGTGTTACCTTTAATATCCTTATGTCCTTTATAAGTTATTTATATAATAAGAATTATTTTTTATTTTTTTTATTATTACATAAAGTTGTTAGTTACTAATAAAATTTTATTATAATAGTATAGTTAATTATTTTTTTAGTAAATTACATAAGTACTGCTATTATCTAGCTGCTAAGTTGTGCAGCTTTAATAGCTTTAGTGTGCGCCTTATACTATCTTCTTTTTACTTTATATAGTAGCAGAGCTTGCTATATAATGTAAAGGATTAATGTGCTATTATCTAGCTACTAAGTTATGCAGCTTTAGTAGCTTTAGTATGTGTTTTATACTATCTTCTTTTTACTTTATACAGTAGTAAAGCTTACTATATAATATAAAAAATTAATCTACTATTTTAAAAAATAAGTAACTAAATAAAGTACTTTATAAAGTGTAAGTACTCTACTATTACTCTTTTTAAAAGATAGGTAATAAAATAAAGTACTTTATAAAGTATAAGTACTTTATTATTACTTTTACTAATTTATAGTTAATTAAATTAACTACTAATTAGTGTTAAATAGGCTCTAATAGCTAGCTGCTTATAGTATAAGCACTTAAGTAGCAAAAGTAAGAGTAGTGTACAGTGTGCACAGCGTACAAAGTAAGTAAAGCAAGGGTAATATATTTCTAGTTCTATTACTCTTGTCTTTCCTCTGTACAGAGGAAAAGGGGGATATCTAGATGTTCGCGCACAGAGGTTCGCGCACAAGCATCATGTGACATAGATACGTGATCCTGCTCGTGCGCGATCGCTCGTATCCAGGCCGCGACGCTGCTGCTGCGTACAGACAGCTATAGTTATTTATTATTTTTTATAAGACTTTGTATATAGCTATAGCACATTTTTTTAAAAGTTTTATGTTTTATTTAAAAGCTTAAAGTATAAGCTGTATCTAACATTCTTTTAGCACATTTAAGTAGTGTTGTGGGGAATGCATTAGTGTAGAAAAGGTAGTTTAGTAGGGTCTTAGTAAAAGTAAGTAACTTAGGTGTGTAAGCAACTCGCCTGTAAAGTACGTTAATAGGCATTTTTAAGATAATAGACTGTAAATAGATAAATTAAAACTTGTAGCTAATTAGAGCTTTAAAAGTCCCTCTAAACGCTTCTTATAAGCCTCCTACTTGCTAGAGCCCTTCTACTCCTCTAGAATCCTTATACAAGTTTCCTAAAAGGGTAATATGATCTGTACTATGTACTGTACCTGGGGCATCATTAAACGTACGGTACGGCTCACGAACTCGGTACGTTCGTACTGAACACGTGACCGTTACGGTTCACTTTGTACAGACCGTAGTGCGGCCCGTTGGACGCCCTGGGCATAAGCTGTTGGTGGCTTCTTTTGAACGCGGTCCTCTCGCATGAACTGACCCCAAATTCAGACAGCAGGTGATGGCAAGTTCTTTAATAACGGACCAACAAAACCTCGGAAAAGGAGTGTGTCTGAACTTTATAGTGACTTCTGGTCTCAACATTCTGCAAGCTGAAATACATTGAGATAGTTTGTATGATTGGATTGGAGGCTTGGTTTCCTCGAACTTCTTGTCGGACTCTCTTTGCGATTGAAAGGTTCTGATTGAACTCGCTTGAGTGACTAGGTGAGACTATTTCTTATATGCTCCTTAGCAAGTAACGATTTTAGGCACTGCAATGGCAGCTGTTGTAACCATCGCATCATATTCAACGATGGGCTCATGATTGGCGGAAGAGAGTGTTATCCATGACATTGCTAGAGGCATTATGCCAAAGCGAGGCGTTAAGCGAGACTTTGTGGCTGTGAAGCCGTTACTACGATTGTTAGGGTGAATGTCATAGTCATGTGATCATATATTTTCCCGAGGTAGGACGTAGAAAGCCTGAATTCTAACTTATAAACTTGCTCAACACGAAGCCTAAAATTTGAGCTGGGTGTACAATATCATTAGACGAGTTCATCATGTCGCTTTCATTTTAAACTGCTCAAGGTTGAATATCCAACTCCTGACACACCTAAGTATCCTAGCACATCTAAGCTGAATCACCGGATAAAAAAAGCGGGAAAATGGCCCGCAAAAAAAATAATTTTGATTCTCAGCTTGAGAAAGATGCAAACGCTTCTTCCACCTTTCCTTTCTGATCCTCCTAGCCATCACGGTAAACCCTGAGCCATGAAGATTGGCTTCTCAAACACTCCCGTGTCGCTCTTCTCGCATTCGTCGCACCACTGGTGGAGGCATTTACACCTCGCAGCTCTCGCGCCGGGTAATACCACGTTGAACTTGGAACAATTGTGACAGACCCAAGGCGCATCCGGAAGCTTTGTATGCGCTGGAGCCTTTGAGACTTGTTTTGGGTTTGACATAACAGGGGTCACCGAATGAGTAGGTGCCTAGGTTGTTCAAGTTATCAGCTGTCTTCCCAATTGATATTGGTGGCGCTTTTTCGGCTTACAGCTAGCTTAACGAGCCAGTTGTGACAGGAAACGATATACGAAACGGTTATGGCAGTGCGAGAAGTCCTATATAATTGCTACTGGAACTTAGGAGAGTGGTAGGCCATTTTATTCCTCTCGTCATGTATTGTTCATAATTCCCTCATATGCAGGATGGATCAGGAGACCGAACCCGTGACCATTTCTTTCCTTTGCTCCGACGATTTCAATCTCGGGAAAGCATAGAATGGCACATACCTTCAATAATCCTACCTCCACTACCTCTTATGGTCTATCGATGTTGATTTCGAAAGAACTTGAGTATTAAGTTGCCACGTACGAAAGCTAGGAGCCGCCAAGGGTGGCATGTATCTCAGGTAGTAAGATTCACCTTTCAGTCCATCCCCAAGTTTAATATGGATCAAACATGCGTCTAGAAGTAGAGGTAAGATCGCAATTACACAGCCTATCGCTATCGCAAATATTCGGCACACATCGTCTCTGTAGACACTGAGTGATAACAGTTGTCTCCATGTTTGGGCACCCGGAGCCTCATTTACAATGTCAAATATGTAAATTTCGCGCCAAGTAGCCTTAGAGCCAACAGACCTACTAGCAGTTACTAGCCAAGTATCACTCCACCATCCACTTAGCTTGGACAAGAAGGTTGGTGCTGTGGGAACGTTTTCCGCATTTGCTGTTGGCGAGTCGGATGTTTGCATGCTAACTTCCGCACAGGTATACTTCACCTATTGTACCAAGCTTGCGTGTTGTACACCCTTTTGCTGCTGGCGGTTTCCAGCCGTCTGCAAGTGGTGGATGTGAAGTCGTTAGTGTGAATACGGTGGGCGTACAGGCAGCGCCAGTGAAGTAGTATCAATTCGTTTGAGGCATCTCTTCCTACTGGATTTAGCATCGGACAACTATATTGGGATTGTAGGTTGGATCTTGAGGGTTGTATAGTGGAATTATGGTTGAATGCAGGGTTTGATTGTTTGCTAGTAAGAGGGTGACAGGTCTTAACAGGGCTTGAAGTGGGATCGGGAGAGCGTGAAGAGGCCCGCTACGAGAATTCCTATGAGTGAAACATTCGGTAAGTGTTCGAGATAATCTCTAGAAGTGCGATCTTGAATGCCTAGGTGTGTTACCCCTGCTTTCAATTTCTACCGACAATTCTTAATTGTATGACTGTTTGTGCGCGCTTTCCACAAACCTTCACTAGTTAGTGGCCAAGGTGTACGGAAATGAATGGACCCAAACGTGAACTAAAACCCAAGGACTCTCCACCCATCTTATATTTTCGAAAGGAAATCACTAATGAGTGAAGGGAGTAAACACCTCTAATCCAAGTCCCCCAAATCTCGCGAGAATTAGTGCGATACATTTTAATTTAAAAGTACTCAATAATCAAAGATACATGCACTCACATCCGTGAAGTCGAAAATTAATATATTATTAATTTCCTTAATATACGATATGTCAACCGTTTACGCAAAGTAGTCTACGACTTCACAACATGACATCTTTTAGTACCCTAGCAAATCCTACTGGCCCTCGCCACCCCAATTTACCAAAACAATTCTCAAGTTCCATGTACTTACCATGAGCATAAAAGAAGCTCTTCCTTTCCGTCATCACGTCTGCATTAGCAGCACTCAATAAATTCTAAGGGAATGAGCTTCTGTTACCAAGAGTGGTGAAGTAGCAAATTCTCTGAAGTTATAGAGGTTGACTTTGTATCACAGTTTTGAGGTACATAAACAAGTCTCACTTACTTAGGAAGCGCAAGCTACAAAGGCTAGGCTCCACCTAGCGAACTTGTTCACAGCAGATACGCCGCTCAGCTACGCCAATAACCACCATAGTAATCGTTCTCTCCATACTGCTGACCGTCTTCTCCGTCTAAGCCAATAATAGGACATCCAATGCATTGTCGATGTCCGCAAGACTCACAGAGGTGTGCGCCCAGTCCAAGGTCTTCCGGTATGTCCTCGCTATCGCCATTTTCGTAACTACAATGACAGCAAGTCCAGTCATCTCGGTGAGGAACCGTACTGCACGGATTATACATCCCTCCCCTTCTGTCGTAGTACCAGTAACTATTGTTCTCGTTATAGTCGCCGTAGTCGTAGGAATCGTCGTGGCTGCTCATTTTGATTTTTTTCAGAAGCAGAGGATAAAGGTTTATGCCTAGTATTTGAGTTCAGTGGTTTGTAAGTACAGGCGCAAAGGATGAGAGATTGAGTTATAAGAGCGAGGAATTGAGTTTCAGGTTGAGGTAAGTTGTACAAAGCCCTTTATAGTAGCTGTAGCGTACCATAATTTACGCCTGAACTCGATACGTGGGCCACTAGGAATTTGAAAAGCTCAGTGAATTTTATCGTGGGCCATGGTACCTCCAAAGAAGAACCGAGAACCATTACACGACCTGGAAGTCCGTTTCCCCCATCTTCGACGTGGCCTTCGCAACAATCCAGCTATCTCCAAAGTTTCAGATAAGCCTTCCAATATTCACTCTGAGACAGCGTATTCGAATGAATCGTATCCTCCCCAATATCCTCTTCATCGTCAACGAGACAGTCAGTGTCCGCATTCTCAGCAGCGTATGCCCCACAGTTGCAGCATTTGAAGCCACCCCAGTGTGTTGGTTGTCGCACGTGACAATTAGAGCAAGTGAAACTACGTCACATGACGTAACTAGTGTTTTACCTTAATATGAGTCAGCGCAGCAGTAGTCGCTCTCTTAGTACTAGCGTCTTTTTGGTCCTTCACTATATAGTTGGCTCGGAGCCCCCTCAAGCTCCTGAGACCAGGCCTTACACCTTCGCTCAATTCACCTAGTTTGGTTCTCACCACCTGATTGACGACTCGCAGCTCCATGCCCTCTATCATCTATCAGCTCTAACCGTGCGATATTAGTTCGTGCCCATGCAAGGTAACCAAAGAATAGACGTGTGGAGTGAGGGTTTTGGAGACACATCTTCTCCAGAGGGGTGACCAATTGCCGCGGAAGAGGCTGGTGAGCTCACATATTTAGCTGAGGATTGATCACACTTCTTCAAAGTGTTATAGGCTTTTGCACCGAGTTTATGACCCAGGTAGTCAGAAGACCGGGGTACAAATTAAGTGAAGGCCGTCTCCTGCGGCTGACAAAGAACTGCCTTCAACGTTTAAGTGTAATCAGTACAGCAGCTCTTCTTACTGCCAAGTCCTAATTAGGGCTACCATGGCTAGGTTGAAGAAATAGCTCTGCAAGGGGTGGGAGCGATGTACCTTCATGGAGAGAAGGAAGTAGTCGAGGGGTGCCGCAAACTCGGCGATGGCCAAGACCGCACGAGCGCATATCTTGCGGAAGGGTCAGAAGGTACATCCGAAGTCGAGACTGAAATTTTGATAAGAGAAGCATGGGAAAGTCCTCTGACCTTCGGGAAAGACTAAGTAGTTATACTCATCCTAACAATCTTACACTACTCCAGTTGTCTTTATCCCTGGTAAACTCTTCCAGCCGCACGTTTTAGAGATTTCATTATATAAAAGCACACGTTCCACACCACAGTTATTCCAACCATCTCTCGCAATTATTCTCAAGTCGTTCATATCAAAATTCCATCTACCGTACTCCTCCTAACACCCGTAATCCTTTGGGGTTCGGACGGAGTCGACATCGTAATGCTATTGGAAGTACTCTAGGTTGTAAGCCATGCTTGTGGACGATTGCGGTGAGAATGGGTCGATGGCGAAGATGAAGAGTTCAGAATATGCACTGGGATGGGGTCCATTCCAACACTAGTAATTGTAGACGGAGCTTTTGAGCTTGCTACCTTGTATTTAAGAATGCGAGGTAATTAAACTGCCACTTCAGGAAACAAAAGTCTGGTTGTAATGGCTAAAGTCTCGTGGACAGAGAGCCTATGCTGGGTAACCTCCCAAAATCCCTGAGATAGCGCTGAGTGTGGGAGAGTGGCTAGGTGCCCTGCTATTTAAATGATTACCTAATGCCCTCGGGGGAATTGAAGGTACGAGGGTTTAGTCTTGTGAATGAGAAAAGTTGGCGTCCGTATTATGGGTATAACCGCCCAAGCTAAGTCGTGAAGGCGCGCTGGCTACAGATAGAAAATATGTGAAGGGAAGCCGAGCCACACGCATTTAACTTCAGAAAACTGAAAACGAAATCTGTTGGAATATCGATGTTAATACTTAATTGCGTCTTGCCATGAATTGTTGAACATCATGACACGATCAGCATTTCTCTTCCACCAACAAATGCTCTAGTACACCCTAATAGCTTCTTGAACCCTGTGAGGAAAATGGAATGTTTGCATTACAACTCCCTCGCGGGCTGAACAATTCCAACGCATTCACCAAAGCCGATACCGTCAGATGGCGCACCAACAACCCCTGTAAATCGAACTTTATCACCATCTTGCAAGTATCGTAGCTCTCCCCCATTGCTTAACGTCTTAGGTTTCTTCCCGTTCTTGGTTTGCTCTAAAAGGCATCCATGCTCATCTTCACCTTGACCAGACACGGTGCCGCTAGCAACGAGATCTCCAGTTCGAAGCTCGCATCCACCGACCGTGTGATGCGCGAGCATATGTCGGAAGGTCCAGTACATCGTATCGAAACCCACTTTACATGTCGTAGTGCGGGCTTTATCCCTCACTATCTCTACCTCGAGGTTGATGGCGTAATTGCTGCTGTTTTTGTCGTCCATGAACTCGGCCACTGGCTCCATCCGCGGTGGCGCAGGGACTTTGTACTTCTCCAGCGCCTCTAAAGTGATGATCCAGGGTGAGATCGAGGTCGCAAAGTTCTTACTGTTGAATGGACCGAGTGGACGCATCTCGAGAGCTTGAATGTCCCGTGCGCTCCAGTCGTTGACTAGTACTAGGCCAAAAATATGTTGGTCAGCATCTGCTGCTTTGAGCATCTGCCCAGCCTGAACTGGCCTGCCGATGACAGCACCGACTTCCAGTTCGTAATCGAGAGCTCTGCAAGCCCCGAAGATGATTCGTTTCTCAGGTACTGTGTAATCTTCGATGAACTGTCCATGAGGTCTTGTAACTGGTGTACCAGATACCCGGACGCTCGAACTTCGTCCAGCGTAGACTGCAGGGTATTTGAAAAAGGCCGGAGGAAGTGCCCGGTTCCCTATGATTGCTTCACTTGCATTTAGCAGGTGATCTTTCGATGCTGAGAAGTCTGTAAAATCCCCGATTTGGACTGGAAGATGAAGAGTCACATTTTTGATTGGTTCGGAACACCCTTGATACTCTTTCTGAGAATATACTCTCTGTAGCACTGATCGGACTTGGGAATGGATTTCCTTGGACAGCGCGGCGAAAGCGTTCAGGTTCCTTTCACCAAAAAATTTCGCTAAAGGCGCGGATATACCCTTAAAGACTCCTTTGTCGGCCAAGTCCCCTAGGAAGATTACTTCATCTTCAACTCGAGTTACGCATTGACGTGAAAGCCTGATCTTGGAAGTGGCGATTCCGTATGGAATGTTGTTAATCCCGAAGTGAGAGGCGTATGTGGACATAGTGGTTTGATGAAGGGGGGAATGGTGCTACGTCTCCGTCTGCACTTGAGATTAGCGCACGGGATTTTAGGTCATTCTCCAGCGTTTTTAGTGTATACGCCCACACATGCCGTGAAGTTTTTAAAGTCGTCGGGGTTCGGTACCCCGCTTCGGAATGCCTCGTTCCCCGGCTGACGAGCCTCGTCGACCTTGCCACACCTGCCATTGTCATCGAATTCCAGTCTGTATAAAGACTCCATTATATTTCCTCTATATATTGGCTGGCAAACGCACGGAATTGGCGCGAATTACGGGTGCTGATAGCGTCTCAAAATTGGAAAAATCTTCGGGTTCATCTTATTTGGAATATGTATCTATGGCCAAGGCGCGCTCTTGCTCCATGACTGCAAGCAAATGGATGCCAATGACATATATTGGCGATGCAAAACGCGCACTACTACCACTTTCGAAATGGAGTGCTCATCGCGCTTAAGTTAATGTCCAATTCACCTTTAAGCCAAAGACCTGACCCTCGGACTTGACCCATTACTTTCCTCGTTCATTTGCTGACATTGTAAAGATTGAAAGCGTGTCGGTGCGGATGGCTGTAGGCGAGGCTAACCTTCAAAGTTTCTACGAATCTTAAAACTAAGCACCTACATCCCGCTTGTTCATGCTTTTCTCCACATCCGAAACAGGGGGGGTCGATCCGTTTGTAGGTGGGAGGGAAGAACTGGGGATGCCGAAGATGATAGCGAGTTGAATATCGAGAGAAGAGGAGGAGGAAGGGTGAGATTAAGCGTTTCGTGGATTGGGGAGGACTTTCGCGATTTTAAGCTGGGGGAATGAAATGATGCTTCCGCGCTTTCGAAAGATCCGGTAACAGAGGAGTAGCCCGGCACAGACTACGGCTAACTATAGTGAAAATACGTACCCGCTACCGTGCTACCAGAAAACAAGACGAGAGACACGGATGCTGAGCAAGGGGTTTTCATGCCGTATGCACTGATCATGGTGTGGAGAAGATATTCAAGGCAGGCAAAGCGGGGATCTCGTTTGAGAAAGGGAGATAGAAGACACTACCTAGACTCCATTACATCGCGGAAAGGCTTTCAAGAATACCTGTGTTTGAGGTGCTGGACGCGTGGATAGAGGAGGGAAGGGGGATGGGCGATGATGTGAGGTCCATGAGGAAGCTGTAAAGGGCCAGATCTTCCATCGATATCAACGATGTCGCATCGCATCATCACTAAGCGCAAACATAAGTATATATATGATAACATCTGCAACATTACCAAGATATCAAGAGAGTTGCGAGCTTATTTCCCCCTACCAACTTCCTTCATAACCACGCAACATTCTATTCCCACAACCAGCCCTTATCCTCGTTCTATTTGAACATTAAAAACTGAACTAAACTCACAGCATTAACTCACTCATGTAAACACCACACCCGGAAAACCCTTCTTAGTACCATTCAGATACACCCTTCTCGAAATCTAACATAGCTGTGTATTCACGGGCCTGTAGGAGGGACACTGGCGGTGATCTTGATTTCGTGAGTTTCGTGTTGATATTGAAGTGAATTGGTGTGTTTTGATACTCGAGCTAAATTGTGTCTCTTCTTCGCCGGAGTGATGAGGTCGTATTCTGTAAGTGTTACTTGGTTTGCGGTTGGAGCGGCGGACATTGGATACCGAATAGAGAGGGAGAGCCCTCATGAAACATCTTTAAAGGATGAGGATGTAGGGCAAGTGTAAGTGCAGGTGTGGTTCCGAATTAACGATCTGGAAACGAGAAGCTATACTTTGCCATTCAAATTGCTTTCTCACCTATACCTGATCTGCGTAGACTTCTCAGAAAATTCTCCATCTTTGGAGGATTCGAATTCCCTTTCGTTCTTCTAACTACTACCCTGTACTTGGCGGTGCCTCCCTTATCATTACCAAGATGTCGGGAGCATCCCCCTTCCCAGTCCACTCCCAGCTGCTCCTCCTCCAATGCAGACCCGATCCCGACCCAGAGTTTGAGTTCGAGATTCGCATGTATTGTTTTGACTAAGGGTCTTGTTCCCAACACCTGAACTAGAATTTTAGACTGCATTTCTTACGCACTCAAACGCTTGAACGTGTAAGGTCTAGTCTAATTTCAATCATATTATCTTTTAGTCGTCTTCCAATATCTTTCCTAACGATCTGATAGTGTATCATACCCAGCGAACATTAAATCTAAAATAGAAAAAAACTACCAGCTCTCAACTATCAACCCTACTAGCAAACCCACCGCCTCCAGAGCCCGGACTTCCTCCAAGCCCACTAATATCCCTCCACAATGCATACAGATCAAATTCCTCTCTCATGCCAGCCTCGAGGCCCTCTTCCCGCTCCCGAATGGCACCCCACCTCCTCAGGCCCCGCGAAAGCGCTTAAAAAGGGCTACCATATTGCGAGGAGGAGGATGCAGGAGATAGGTCGGAGTGGCGGAAGTAGATACGGCGACTATGGGTGGGAATTGCGAGATGCTTAGGCTGGAGGGTACGATGAGGTTGTCGGCGCTGTTGAAGGAGGGACTCACGCCCCCCTGAAATGAAAAAAAAACTATTCCCGAACTGCACTCTCTCAACTACTCCTCTCCGGCACACCCCACACCCACCACCGCCCAATCCCAGGCACGAACACAAACAAAAGCACAAGCATAAAAGGTGTTATCCAAAAAGCTTCGAGGGAAGTCAAGGTTCTGAGCAGAGAGTAGCCCAATTGGATTCTTTGAGCAAGGAATATTCAGTGGCCTTTGGATTTATGGGATTCCAATATTGATCGAGATGAGAGTGTTTTGGGCCGTTTGAATCCCAGGGGGTGGAGGGGTAAAAGAGGGAAAGAAGGGAAAGGGGGAAGTGGGAAATAAGGGAGGAAGAGAGAGGCAGATAAGAGTGTCAAGAAACAAATGGCTGCCAGGTCAGAAACTAAGGCATGGGAGGCATGGGGTAAAAGGGGATACGCAAGTAGCATTTTAAAAGATGATGAACAGGACTACGACAAGCCATCAAGTCACCCATTACTCAGTCTGCCTCACCGCCCCGAAAGCCATGTCAAAGGAGTGCGTGATGATGGTTCGCAGAAAACAACCCAATTAAACAGACCTGAAACCCATGGCCAAACTCGATTCACAATCTGCCAATCAACCCTCCAATCCTCCAACCCCTCCTTTCCCAACCATCCCCAAACTAGCCACCTCTCACCAAATTCTAATACCTCACCTCTCCCAACCTCGGCTTTCCACCCTTCCAATCATCCCGCTCATAGTACCTAAAAACGAGATCATACCCATCCAAATCATGCACAATGCGATCGACCCTCTTATACCCCTCAATACTCTCCATCCTGGCGCTCTTCTTGACCGCCATGCCAAAGCCTTCTTCGCCAGTGGGTTTAGCTTCAAATATCGTCACGCTGAAGCGACCAGGTTTGAAAATAGTGACGACATGCTCGACGACCTCGGCAGTCTCGCGACCAGTTTGCCGGGCGGGGACGTTGGTTTCGAAGGAGGCGTAGGAGCATTGTGGCTCCGGGGTGACGTGGACGGTAAAGTAGTGCGTTGCATCGGAACCTTTCTTGGAGCCGTTGGGGGCGCCACCAGGAGCGGGGACGACGCCATTGGCGGAGAAGCCGCATGGGGTGAAGAGGTAGGCATCGACACGAGCATCGGGGTACTTGGAGGTGGGATAGACATCAGCCAGGCCGCAAGTCTCCGAGACAACCCTGCCAAGAGAATGACCTTCGGTAGTCAATTCCTCTGGAAAAGTGAGGTCGTCGTCATCAGAGCTGAAGCCGGAGTGATCAGATGAGGTCTGCTCGAAGACATCGAAACTGGATTCAGAGTGGGTATGGTTGTTGAGGACAGTGGAGCCTCCAAGGCTTTCACACTTCTCCTCGGGGATGGAACCGAGTTGATTGATAGCATTCTTGCGAGCCAGATGAGCCTTTTGGAAAAACCGACCTTCCGCGACCGCACTCGCGTCCTCGAGATAGAATTGACGGGCATTCTTCTCATCGAGGTCAGTCATAAGGATTTCTAAAGTCTCATCTTCATCCTCATCTGTCGATTGCTCGGGGAGTAATCGCTGAGGATGGCTCATAAATTTGGTTTCAGTCTCCGGGATATCAAGAAACTCTCTGTCCGGGCTGGGAGGGGGAGTCATACGCATGTCCGGGCCAGTGATGTACAGGTACCAGTGCTCTCCGTTCATCTTGCCAATCATGTAGGCGCTGCCACCCTGAAACCGCTGGTCAAGGTAGCGGACTTCATCACGCCAGCTACGGTGGGGTCCACGCTGCTGATCAGGGAAGATGAAATTTTTCCTGCTGTAGAAGACGCGATACGGGGTAGCTGCAGCGGCAATGCCGCGAGTAGGCTGAGCAACTACATGGGGAAACCCCGCGTTAAGAGCAGCAATCTCCAACAAGCGTGGGAGGCCCCAAAGCAGAGTCGTGGTGCCACAAGTCTTGAGAACGACTTTGTGGGGGAAGACGAACATGCTGGATTCAGACAGTAGATAGGCATCGACATGCTCGGACTCAATGGTAGACAAAACTTTACAATTAACGAGGTCCAACATTTCCTTCCAAGTCTCAGCGGACACGGCTTTGAGACCGTACGGACCCGCCTTCCCCGGAAGGTCAGTGGCTGAGGCACTGAACCATACTTCTAGGAGCTTCTCGGGTCCTGCAAAATGTCAGGTACTTCTAAGAAAGCTGTATTTTTTTTTAACGCACCTTCAAAGGCATTGCTGGAATCGAGATCGATTGTAGCCTCCTTATTGATAGTCAAATGCGGGGTTCCAACATGAGATGATGGGGACGCTGTGTAATGCTTGGGGATCTCAGTAATGCTCATCTCTTGATGTCTTGACGCGCAAGCACCCAGCAATTAACTAGACTTGACGATTGGTTCGGGGGATTGGCAAATCAGGAGTTGTGTGTGGCTGTGAGGCGGTGAAGCACAATCTGCCACCCAGACGAACAATGCGGTGTCCGTCTGAAGGAGAAGGCCCACGGGTGGCGAGGAGCTTGAGGGCTGGCGTTTGCCAGCTGCAGGGGCGAAGGGGTATGGGCAACGTCCGTGAAGGGCGTTAGGGAGGTCGGGCAGAGAGGGGAATAAACGAGGCTTTTCGCCGAGAAATGGTGTCAGTTACTCGCGTCCTCGAGCGACTAGATTCCGATACCCTGGGAAAGTATCGGGTCCAGCAGACGAGGAGATCTGCTTGTATGGGAGTACAAGGGGTGGGGGTGAGAGTGGAGCGTAGGGGGTGTTATCTGGGCCTGGCTGGGGTCAGCGGCGGGGTAGAGAGGACAGGTCTGGGACGCTGGGGTGCACATGGCAAAGAAAGGAGGAGAGACTAAGAGTACAGGAAGGAACAAGAAGGAACGGGAAGGGACAGGAAGGGACAGGGAGGAACAGGAAGGAACAAGAACGAACGGGAAGGAACAGGCGGCTCACTTCGCAGGCTTGGATAGGATTCGTACCAGGTCCTCGCGACGCATGGAAAGACGGCTAAGGCGGGCGGACGGTGGGCTGCGGGCTATCAAAGCCTATGCAGGATGGGTGAAGTTGGACAGTAGTTGTGCCAGCTTGGTGGATTCTGCGTTGTATTTGGGAGCAACGTCTGGGGCAGGCGGCAATGGCTGCTGAGGCCTTTTCAAGATCTGTGTGCGGTGAGCTGAGGGCTGCGGGCTGCACAGAACGCTGCGCGGGCAGGCCTCTGACGGGCGGAGGAGCACGCTGCGAGCGATGGGGTGGGATAATTGCGGGGAGCAGAGGGCGCTCACATACAGGTATGGGGGATTTGCGGTGCCGTGGGTGGATAGGAAGGAGAGTTGTGGTGTCGTGTGTGAATTTTGCAGGTGTGTTGGGTGCAAAATTCGCGCTTGCCTGGCCACGACGTAACCGCCTCCAGTGGCTGGCACATGCATCCGCACATGCCGCCTTGTGAGCCACCCGCACCTTCTTCTTCCAAGGCAGCCTTAGGGCCGTCTTAGTCAGGGCCACGCTCTTATTTACTGCCGATATATCCCCCCGCAGCCTACCCAGGCATAATTTCTTTCTCTATGCGTTCCTCCACACCGCATCTTCCTGCCTTGTCATCCCACGAGATTTTTGTCACCCGTTCTCCACGAGTGGAAAGAAGCAACCAAATGTTTGTCATTCCACTTTGCTAGCACGGGATACCGGAAAAGGTCTTCTGCGACGACTCCTCTCTGAACGCCCTATATTCCCGCACCCGTTTCCCCATGTACCTATGTATCCATTTCAATATACAGCCTACTTACCCTAACAACCTGATCCCTAAAAAAAGCAACACACCTCATATACAAGCCCCGTCTACCATTATACATGTACCCGGCAGCACCCATCCCTCCACATACATCCCCAGCCCAACAATATATTACGCTAAATCCTCCAATCTACTTACCCAGCGCAACGGATTGGTCTCAAGCTTTCGCCGCATGCATGCACTCCATTGCTCGCTGCATTACAGCCACAGCCGCAATCCTCGATCCGGCTCCGCTCCCAACACAGCAACACCACCAGCAGCGGCAACACTAATTTCTGCACCTGTCTCCCCAGTGGCTCCCACATTATACAGCATAACCTGATGCAAAGACGGGAACTAATTGTGCCTCCCAGCTATATGCGCATAACGACGTGCGCCATATAGCTATATCCGTAATCCACAGATTTTACTCCAAGAGCTGTTATGTTTCCCTTCCAGGCAGGTTGGCGATAATTCCACGGTCCAGGAAACTGCCGAAGCACTCGCGCATGTCGAGCACGAGAAGGTCTGGCGCTTCCCAAGCTGGGAGCGCTGCAGGCCGTTGATGTCGTTTGATCCAGGATATGTTGCTTGTTGCGGAGCCCCACATCAGTGGTGACGTTGCCGCGCTACTAGAATTGCGCGCGAGGAATGAACTTATGCCTAGGGGTATAGGAGAATATGTTGTTGAGAGAAGAGAGGAGGGATGGGTTTCGAGGCAAGCTTGGCGAAGCCATCGTAGCGATGCTTCAGGCCCTGGAAGCCATTGTAGCATAGTCCAGTTAAGGACCTCAGTAGGCGACCACGAGTAGTTCATTGCGCGGAGTTCGCTTTCGCGCGGACTGAGTGGCATTTCTGGACGTTCGGTGGCTGGCGAGTGGACGTCGTTGTCGTGGGCTGGTACGCCCGGCCGTTCCTCTGTCATTTCTATCTCTGCCGGAGAGAGGAACGGTGAGCGAGGCTGAGGCGGCAGAGGTGTGGGTAGTGATCGCGTATGGATAGTGTCCAGGATGCAGGCGAGGAGTCCGATCGGGGAGTCGCATAGGGAGTATGATAGTGTCTGTGGTCTGAGCGTGTATTGAAGGGAGAAGGTTTCTAACGGCCCGGAAGGCAACTCTGATTCTCTTGATACAGGCGTGAGTGTAGAAATATGGAGCTCAGCTGGGACATAGCCAAAGCTCAGAAATGTTACCTTTGCTCTCACCAACTGTGCGATTCGGTACTTCAGGCAAGTCATTGGGCTCTGCTTAAAGTCTGGTTCTTTGAACGACGGATTCGAAGTATGGATCGCTAGACAACTCTGCGGTTGACCTAAAGCCAGTGCTCGACATATGTTAAAGCCCCTATCAAATATTAGTAGAACATAAATCTCTCAATCCCATCCGGCCTTACCATCCTGACCCATGCACGACGTAGCGCTCATACCCAAGCCTCTCCATGACTTTATGAAACACATCTGCGGTTTCTTTCAACCCAAAGTCTGCATTCGGGCTCGCATCGCTAAAGCCGAATCCTGGAATACTAGGGGCCACAACATGGAATGCTTGCTGCGCGCCCGCTCCAAAGCTGGGCAGACTATGTGGATCTGTAAGGGCGCTGATGATTTTTTGTATCTCGACGAATGACGATGGCCATGTGTGACAGAACAGCAACGGTATGGCGTTCTTATGCTTCGAACGTTTGTGGACGAAATGTATACGGAGCGGTGGTGGTGTAGGAGCGTGAGATGGTGTAATTGTGAGGTGCACGTTGGTCCGGAATTGGGGGAGTGTGGAGTTGAAGTGCGCTTCTTGACTGCGCCAGTCGTATTGTTCCAGCCTGAAGATGTGGTTAGTCTGCTATTACTTCAAGAACTATAGTAAAAAAGTTGTGCGACCGTGTGGTTCCTAGCGCAGATAGGAGTTCATGCGTATTCAAGGACTGCAGTATGGCGATATCGGACGCGCTCTGTCAACCGCGGCGCGACGTTTGGTCCCAGCACATCTCCATGATGTTATTTCATACGATTGTGGGCAACTAGGCTGTCGGCTCAGAGCCACTAAGGTGTATCTCAACTGGGGATCATACTGGAGGGATTACTACAATCCTGCTAGTCTTTCGCGCGACGCGATAGCATGAAGCAAGAAAGACCTAATGGCAACACAGCGGTACGAGCAACATAGAGAGATAATATTGCTGATGGAAATGCTGCAGAACTTTTTAGAAATGGCATACCAGTAATCAAGCAGAGGCTCAAGCAAGGCCTTCGGTACCCCTTGTTCCCATCTCCGGTCCTCAGGAGTCTTAGGCTCTCCCGGTAGTCTTGCCAACTGAAGTTTCTTCCTCGTGAGTTCGAGGTAGCGAGAGGAAACCTGACTAAATTAGTCCACGCGACCATGAAAGGCACAATACCGTTGGAAGTGACCACCAACATGCATGCTGTAAGGCTGGACTGCTTCGAACCCTTCCTGGACACCATTCACAGAATTCGCAGAATTCGCCATGGTGCAACAATCGCGGGATAGTACAAAAACACATGAGTGTACAAATCCTTCACCTTCGCACCGAGTTACAGTGCATAGGAAACACGGTTTATCATTCCAAATCAGATTCCAAATGAACGGGGGGCATGAGCATAACCCAGTAAAGAGTGCGTAGATCAGAATAAGAACGATTACGTCGGGTGCATGACAGCTGCTGAAGTGTAGAGTGTCTGAAAGCTCATCCTTGTTTGATCGTTGGCTCGATATAACCTGACACCAAAATTCACCGTGGCTGTGCCAGCGCCACTTGTGGCTAACACGCCTGATCTTCAGAGATCCCCATTCAAAACAAGTTAAACCGCCTAACTTGCATAACAGGCACACCAATCAGCGCCCTGTATCTCCGGATACCAAAAGAAAAGAAAAAATAAAAGCGTGGCCAATCGGGGACCCCGTTTGATGTCCGCGCTACACATCCCTTACTGTAGGCGGCGCGGGATTGCCACTGTTCGTCGTACCTCTCTGGCTTGGCTGAGTGGTCGCTCCTCGAAGATTAAGACTTCCAATTCGTTGGACGAGGTTACTTCCCACTGCGTCCACAGCGCCTCTAGGTGCTAGAAAGGAAGGCGTCTGGGCTGCCGTCTCTTGGACCTTGAACAGTCTTATGCTAGTGTTGTTCCACACTCCAGCTGTCCCTTTGGATACGAGCATCTCGCCCGCGAAGATGAAACCCCAGAGCAGAGACTCGTACCACCCTAGTGACAAGGGTGACCATTCGAACAGGTGGACCCGTACTGGTGAGGGCTCAATGCCACGAACTTCTGTCTCGCGAATCGCAGTCAGAGCTGCTGTAGTGTCATCTGTACCCCCTGGGCTAGGCATCTTGGAGGCAAGCTCTGAGATCAATGTTAGGATGGTGTGAAGTGGCAATTCAGGCAGCCAGCTCTCAATCTACTTGCAACGTCAGCGAAAGTCTATGAGCTAAAGAGGGCTACTGACCCATGCTGCAGATGGCGTGAAGAACTCGTTTGCGCCTACTATGGGCGTCGCAACGCTGATAAGGCTCGTAGTGCTATTCTGCCGAGAAAATGCAGGCTGTCCTACTGGCATTTTACCTCGGGCTTTTTCGGACATGCCCCGTAATTGAAGGGGAACTGAATCATCAACGGACGAGGCTACAGATGCGCTTCTTGAAGCCCCGGACGGTGAGTGCATGGGAGATCGTGGTGGTTCTTGGGGATGACTCTCGGCATCAGAGTCTTCATCATCTCCAATCGCAAATGCGCTATTTTCTTCTGGTACGTTGCTCAACGTTGGTGTTCGAGAGACGGTTGGGCTTCTCAAGCTATCGATAGAGTCTGCCCTACGGAGCTCTGCACCTTGCTCTTTTCTCAACTGGTTCTGACGTTCAATTTGTTCTTGTCCGCTCTCTAGGGTGAAGTCTCTCAGGGCCTGAAACCTCTTCCGTGACCGTACTATCGCATACACAAGGTTCGGATTTACTGACAAGTGGTCAACGGTCAGTCGAAACAGATTTCGAGACGGTCTTACTCTGATATTGGTGTTCAACCATAGTATTTAGAGCCTCTAGTAGCGATCGTAGAAGGGTGTGGTTGTTCTCATTGGCGAATAAGAAGCTAGGCGAGGACATCGAGGCAAATAGCTGGAGTAACTTCGAGCTCGGAGCACGGCCAAGATTTTGGACGTATGCAGCTATATTATTGATGATGGCTAGCAGTGCAGGGTATATTGCATCGAGTTTGCCTTTGCTAGTAGTTAGTAGGGTATAAATCGACTGGAGGGTATTAGTCACGATCGCATGAAGCCACTAGAAAGGTAGCTACTCACCGTAATTAAGTAGTCGGCATAGGTTCCATGAAAATTAGGGATTCGGATACTTGCGGGCAGTGTCTCTTGCCCTTCAAAGGTTTTGTTTAGACTCTTCCCAAAGTGAGGTTCAACACTTAGAGTCTGAAGCACAAATATGCACATCCGAATGAGCCCTTGTTTAGTGGGGTCGTTGCGTTGATCAATTGCATAATAAAGCACAAGGACTACAAAATCATGGGCCCGGTCAGTGTCGATGATGAACGAGCGGAATCGTTTGTTGCATTGAAGGGCCTCCCAGAACAGCATTATCATTTCTGGAGCCCAGGTCAACGACTTGTGGCTTCCTGGGAGGTAAGTCGACGTTGCTTGGAGCTAGAGCACGTTAGCCTTGATTTGAGCTGAGGGAAGACTAGCTTACAGGCTGGTTCAGTATCCTCGTCATGCCGTCGACTAAGAACTGGAAGTCTTGGGGACGGTGCAGACGTCCGAGGAAGTGACGGAAGAAATTCTTGGGAGGAGGCCCATTCCCTGGTTCAGGTATTGGATAGAGGACAAGAACTAGAAGAAGCTGTAGGCAGTATGTGACCAGGACCTGCTTCGAGTCTTTGAACACGACGTGGTCGTAGGGCACTCGCCAGGATGCGGGGTTGTACTTTAGCGTCTATTGGACTTCAGTATGTCAGGACTGAAGGGAATGAAGGGAGATCTTACTGTGTTCAGAAGCGAACACAGAACGGATAGCACTACTTGCTTGTCAGGGCAAGTTGCCATGTACGTTATTGCCGTGACGCCTTTAACTGGCAAGACACTGGCCGACATGTACATGGATTTGCTGGCGAAGGTCAGCAGCAAGCGCAATATCTCGGTTCTGTTGTTCTCAAATTCCTTTGACGAGGCGACAGGAGTGTTGCACCCCACGCCACTCTGCCATATTGCGTACGTGACCTTGTTCTTGCCGGCTGGGGCTTTGGGCAATGTAAAGTTAGAGAAGAAGAGCAGGTCTATTAGGGTGTCGATAAGTTCTTCCGCAAGTGACTTTGCTTTTTCAAACTCAGGCTCGCCTTCAGTGGGAGTCTGCTCTGGATCTGCCTCGTCGAAAATGACCTCGGTCCTCGTTATCTGTCCACGTCGGCTTCGTTTGCGCCGCGCACCCCAGAAGAACGTGTTCTCCCATGAGTCTAGGTGGTCCGCTTCATAGATAAAAGGGAGGAGGCGGGTGAGCACCCGAATGCAGTTAAGGGCGTCTCGCTCGGGTGCGAGCTCAGGGTCGGGGAAGGAGGGGTGGTTGCGGAGGACGCAGAGCCGCGAGGTTACAGCGAGGATAAGAGTCTCTAGGTTGGGCAAATTGTTGTCCCTGGTACGGCGGATGTCGGACGGCGAAAACAGTGAGAAGACATCCTCGGCTGACTCTGGGAGCTCCCAAAACTGTGCATGGCAGGTTAGCAGTGTTCATAGAGCCTAACAAAGGCTGGCTTACACCTGTCCAGTATGGATCGTCAGCGGGGATTTGTTTGGGCTCGGATAGGCGAAATATGCCTTGTTTGAAGGTGAGTTTGGAGTCGGAGGCGCCCATCGGAATGCATGTCACGTTACGCGCTCATGGTTGTGTTGTTGGATATGGCAGTTCGTGGTTGCAAGGCGGTCGAGACAGCGGGCGAGAGCAAACAGGACAAACGTGGCTGTGCAGTCACATGCCAGCGCGATTTCCGCGCGGCTGCGACCCAAAAAAGGTGGCGCCAGGAGCCGAGGCGGCTGAGTCAAGTTTTGCTAGCTTATCAAGCCATCGTGCCTGCCCTGGGCCTCCTTCATCCTTCCTTCCCCAAAGACTCACCACGGCAGCACCATCTCGAACGTGCCCTCCTCCGACCTGCTTCCCCAGGCCACAGGACCCTCCTCCTGAAGTCTACATCTCACATCGCGTGCTGCTGAACGTATTGTCCTGGGAGCGTCGGCATGCCCCCGAAGCGAAAGGCCCAGGCGGCCCTCGACAGCGATGAGTTTGACTCGCAGGAAGAAGAGAACCTCAGCCTCAGCGATCGCGAGACGTTCGACAGGCTGCGGGATAGCTTCGATGTGAAGGCCATGGCCCAGCAGGCCCGGGCGGCTCGCGGGTCCAACGCCGCTTCATTTCTCTTTAAGAAATGCGATCAATTTGACGTCGAGCTGAAGCGGGACCACCGCAACAGGCCACTCTGGATTGACGACGCTGGACGCATCATCCTCGAGTCCTTCAGCCCCATATTTGATGAAGCGCAAGATTTCTTAATTAACATTGCTGAGCCTCAGTCGCGCGTGTCCAAAATGCACGAGTACACTCTGACTGCCCACAGTCTGTTTGCCGCCGTCTCTGTCGGCCACTCGAGTAAGGAAATTATCGAAAAGCTGGGCCGGTATTCCAAGACCCCTCTGTCCCCTTCAGTCACTGCCTTCATCGAGAAATCGACGTCTTCGTTTGGGAAAGCAAAGATCGTGCTCAAGAAGACCCTGTCATACATTGAGAGTGATGACCCAGCTATCCTGGAGAAGCTCCTCCAGGATCCAGTCATCGCAGAGTGTAGGGCAGACTCCACCAATGGTTTGATAAAGGAGGCTGCTCCTAAGATTGGAGCGATGGCTATCCCAGGCACGAAAATGGCAGCTGGAGCCAATCAGATTGCCCAATCCACCTTAGACCCTCAGAAACCGAGTGACATGATTGCTTCCCTTCGAGATGAGGACGACGACGAGGAGGAGGCTGCCCACGTCCACTCATTTCAGATCAAAAGTGAGGAAAGGGAGAGGGTTGTCAAGCAATGCCAGGACATCGGGCTACCACTCACAGAAGAATACGATTTCAATAACGATGAAGTTAACGCGAACCTGGATATAGATCTGAGACCTCATGCCCAGATCCGATACTATCAGGAGAAGGCTCTAAGCAAGATGTTTTCAAATTCGCGGGCCCGATCGGGCATCATTGTCCTTCCCTGTGGTGCAGGAAAGACTCTGGTTGGTATTACCGCAGCTTGCGGCGTAAAGAAGTCTGTCATTGTTCTTTGTACGAGCGCCATGTCTGTCGTTCAGTGGAGGGCCGAGTTTCTCAAATGGTCCAACATCAACCCCGAGGACATCGCTGTATTCACGTCGGAAAGCAAGAATCGATTTCCTCGCAACGCAGGAATTATTATCAGCACATATACCATGATTACATCTACCCGAAACAGGTCGTATGACTCGGAGAAAGTTATGGAATTCCTTCGGTCCCGCGAATGGGGATTGCTCATCGCCGACGAAGTGCACGTCGTGCCCGCGAACATCTTTAAGAAGGTCACGTACTCTATTGCGTCACATTCGAAGCTCGGGTTGACCGCTACTCTACTCCGAGAAGATGATAAGATTGAGGATCTCAATTTCTTGATTGGCCCAAAGCTGTATGAAGCAAACTGGCAGGAGCTTTCCGAGCAAGGCCATATTGCCAAAGTGCAGTGTGCGGAAGTGTGGTGCCAGATGACACCCGAATTCTATAGCGAGTGGCTGAAGCCTTCCACCGTACAAAAGAGGGCTTTACTTGCAATCATGAACCCCAGGAAATTCCAAGCATGCCAGTTTCTCATCGACTACCACGAGCGCCGGGGGGACAAGATCATCGTTTTCTCCGATAATGTTTATGCTTTAGAGAAGTACGCTCGAAAGCTAAATAAGGCATACATTTACGGAGATACGCCACAGGCCGAGCGTCTTCGTATCCTAGAGAATTTCCAGCACAATGATATGGTAAACACCATCTTTCTCTCCAAAATTGGCGATACCAGCCTGGACTTGCCCGAGGCAACTTGCTTAATTCAGATTTCTTCGCACTACGGATCCCGCCGTCAAGAGGCACAACGTCTCGGCAGAATTCTCCGAGCAAAGCGAAGAAACGATGAGGGTTTCAACGCTTTCTTCTACTCCCTTGTGTCTAAGGACACTGATGAGATGTACTACTCTTCAAAACGTCAAGCGTTCTTGGTTGACCAAGGCTATGCCTTCAAAGTCATTACCCGGCTCGAAGGGTTAGACCAACGTTCTGACCTGGCGTTCTACACACCTCAAGACCGGCGAGAGCTCCTCATGGACGTTCTTCTCGCTAAAGATACGGATGCCGAATCGGAAAGGATTGCTGGGGATATGTTTGGAACCAAATTCGCCTCTACAGGTGGAAAAGCCAGGAAAAAGAATGGGGCGAGGAGGATGGCGGGCACGTTGTCGGAGTTGTCTGGCGGCCAAGACATGGCTTACATTGAGTACAACAAGAGCCGTAACAGGGAGCTAAAGCAGAAAGGCATCAAGAATCAGTTCATTCGGAAGCTGCAGAGAGGGACCGCGAATGCGAAGAAAGCAGCAAAGTGATAAAGTTCCAACCCTCGTCCATGCGTGATTAACAGGCTGCCGCCGTCTGACCTGGTCCGAGCTGTTCGTAGGATTCGTATTGTATCACCAAAAGTTTAACTTGGAGATAAGATGGTTAGCATGCAGGTGGGCGAAGTCTTAGATTAAAGCCTGCGATTAGCATCCGAGGAGCACTATCCTGCTTTGATTTCTTCTCTAGACTAGCTAGACGACTAGTATATTTAATGTGCCGCATGTCTAAACGGCTAGAGTCCTAGCGTTTATGTTCAGCCATTAATTATGTCTTGGACTTGACCCTGACGTTCGTACTCACATTTAGAGCAACCTCTGATCATCCTCGGTAGGCTGAGTGCCCCGCCAAACCCCGCCTCTCATCGAAGGCTCCCCGGCAGCTTTCATTGACCTCATGCCCTAGGCCGAAACAATGGCTCCCCCCTCCCTTGACCTTGGTCTGAAAGACACACATGTCCTGATCACGGGTGGGGCCGGCCTGATAGGTCGTGTCGTGGTTGATCACTTCGTCGCCGCTGGTTCACATGTATCATCGCTCGATGTTAGTTACTCGTCCCCTGTTGTCAATATCAACCCCCTCTCGGATGCCGAATCGCTGCCGCACGCTCCTTGCACCACCATACATTGTGATATCTCCTCCGAGGAATCTGTGCAAGAGGCATTCAAGACGGCGACGGATGCACATGGGCCTGTCGAGGTCTGCGTTGCTTTAGCATCCCTCGACCTCTCTGTTCTACAGCACTCCGCCTTCACCGACGCGTCATTTACGCAATTGAAACGCGTACTCGACGTAAACGTCGCAGGTACCTGGCTCACGGCAAGAGAGTGGCTCCGGGGTCTGCAACGCGCGAAACAAGACCGCAAACCCCTCGGCAATATCGGATTGATCATCATCGGCAGCGAGAGCGGCCACTTCGGCGAGAGACTGAATGCCGAGTACAGTCTGGCAAAAAGTGCGGTCCAGGGCGGCCTGCTAATGAGCCTGAGAGCTGAGGCGGTGAGAGTGTGGGAGTCCGCCCGTGTGAACTGTGTGGCTCCAGGAAGCGTGGACACGGCCCGCTGGACAATTGAGTGCAAGGACAATCCTGAGCAGTATTGGCTGGAGGCCCAAGCAACGGTAGATCTAACTTTCCTGATCCTCTAACTTTCCACCATCCTCTACATACCATGTTACCAATTGCCCTTAAAAGCGCTCGCGGGTCCTACTAACTCTGTTATAGACCGCCCTATGCAAGCCAGTGCCGCTCGAGGCTGTAGCAAAGGCGATTGTGTTTCTTGCAAGCGAGAATCTCTCGGGTCATATTCACGGACAGATAATCAATGTTGACGGCGGAAAGCAGGGGAAAGTGATGTGGACTAAAGAAGAAGTAGCATGAAAGTCGATTAAATAATTTGTCGACCTCGAATTTCTCCCTACTCGTGCAGCCATGAACACTTATTACCTGACTAAGCCTTTCCTTTCCCACCCCCGGGTCACCGGAGATCTTTGGTCCTCGGAAGAATATGCGACGTTCGCCACACTTCCCGCGTCTGAATATGATGTTTCTACTAGGGCTGTTGAGAATAACTGAACCCGACAATACGGAAACCTTCCCGCCTGCGCAGCAACCAGGATACAGAAAATGACTTTAACGATTCATGTACAATTGTCAATCATAGTTCGATCAAGTGTGTAAGTTCTGGGGACATCTCGCCCACTAGTCTGACCAGCATTCAAGTTGATGGACTTCAGGAACCGACAACTTCGAATCCAGCAATGCTTCAGCTACTTGTAACCGTAATCAGATCAATCGTGCCAGTGTAGTCGATTGGGACCCAGCGGAACCCAAACTGACAGATCTGTTGCAAACGGTGCAGGGCCGTCGAGCTTGTGGGTCGCATGGGAGGAGCTGCCAATGCAGCCGGAGCATGCTCCGGAGCGATGTTGGCTACACTGTCAAATGGGATAAGTGCACGGAAATCAAAGAGATGTTGGGTTGGGACATTTCGTGGGGGCGGAGCGGCGAGGTCCACTGACGGGCAGCGGGGCAACCAATCTGGTTCTGATGTGCATCAGGGGTTTGCCTGCTAGCTTTTCCACCTCGGGAAGGCCACGAGCCGCACTCCGAACTGTCCGCTGTCATGAGCCCGATGGCTTCGGCCCTAAAACCCCTTAAAGGTAAAGTTACCTACCCAGCAGCCTGTCGCTCTGCATGCCATGCTTCCCCACCGAAAATCTTACCCATCTGCAAACCACATCATGACCAGGCTGCTTCATATTATTATCATACGCCATCCGATACATTCCCTACAAAAGTATTCCCTGCGACTGACTCGTGCCACGTCTCTTACCTTTTGGGTATCATAATGTAGTAATGCCCACTCTTCAAAAGCTTCACGACATAACCACTACTCTTTCCTATGGCAAACTTTCGCCCTCTCCAACCTGCCCCCATAGACCAGGAGCAGACACCCCAGCCGCAAATTAGACCCGCACTGATTCAGAAACCAAAACGAACAGTCACATTGGGAGCCTGTGTTGCGTGCCGCAAAAGAAAGTCTAAGGCAAGTGCTTAATGCAATTAGACTTTGGTACTATTCTGACGTAATGTAGTGCGATGGATCACGCCCTGTATGCACTTGCTGTGCGCAGAAGGTGACAGAATGTGTCTATGAGCTCGGTCCCAACGAGAAGCCGTCGCAGGCTATGAAGCGGAAGAATGAAGAGATGCAGAGCGAGCTCTCGAACCTACGCCAAATATATGACTGTCTTCGCCTGCGCCCCGAGCATGAAGCTCAGCAGGTTTTGAGACGAATTCGAGCCAATTCATCCGACACCACTCCGTCGCAAAGGATCCAAGAATTAGCCGATTTCGTCCGGCACGGTGATCCTAATCTCATCCTCCAACCCTCGCTTATGCAATCTCCGCGAGGCCACTCGGAGCAGCTGACCTTGCCTCCCATACGCATGGCATTAGATGCGACCTGCGCTGTGATTGATTCCTTTTCTGGAAGTCTTCCATCGTTCTCCAATGATTTGCTGCCGATGAGATCAGATGGACCAGCAAGTCAACGTCGGCGACATGCATCGGATGCTGATGTATCTGCTCGGTGAGTTTGGCCACTCACCTCCCCCAGTGTCAGCATTTGACCAGCCTCAGCTCAGACAGTCAGGGTACTTTTCCCCCAGTTACCTCCATAGAAGCTATATTGCAGAAACCAACTTCTTCAAGCCCACCCGAATTGATCGATCCGAGGATCGCATCAGTAAGGCATTGGACTACAATCACGGATGACTCCAATCTATTGGTTCACCTGATGTCTGCTTGGTACACCTGGGAATACGTGTATTACCACTTCTTGGACTGGGACCTCTTTCTCGATGACATGGTCAGTGGACGAACAGACTTCTGCTCCAGGCTCCTCGTACATGCTCTGCTAGCTTCCGCAAGTGTAAGTGCGCCTCATCCTCGTAAGTTCTCTGCAACTGTCATAAACCTCCCTCCTTGATCTAAAAGCACATCTAACCCTTGTGGGTTAGTTCCAGTCCTCGCTAGTCAATGACAGAGCAAAGCCGTTTGCCGACAACGTGCTCACCCTGTTCTACCGAGAAGCGAGACGGCTTTGGGAACTTGAAGAAGGGCAAGACAGCCTACCTAGGCTACAGTCTGCCTTACTCCTCTTTGTAGTTCTTGGGAAGCACGGGAGAGATAAGGTCGGTTACACCTTCCTTGTCGAGGCTTGTCGTATCGCGCAGGATCTCGGCCTTTTTACACTGTCAGAGACGACTTCTGCGCAAAAGCCGCAAGAAGTTCCTCTGGAGAAGTTGGAGCGAGCACGCACGGTCACTGCCTGGGCCCTGTTCAATTTTCAACTGTAGGCTTTCCTTTGAATAGACGGGCGAAGCTAATTTTTTAAGATCCATGTCTTTCACGTATGCATTTCCTATCATCATCAAGTCTCAGCCGCCGCTCCCTCTGCCCTATGAGGACGCCGTAAACTCCCAAGGTAAGGGATTTCAAAGAAAGCTGACGAAGCTACTAACTGTATTCTCCAGTGCTATTCCGATCCGAATGCGGCCGCCACGTTCTAATGCTCGAATCCACAATTAGGCACCCTGAGCCACACAGAATATACACTGATATTGCCTCAAGACCTGAGTGGACTGAGAATTTTTACCTTCGGCTCCAGTCATGGTGGGATGCTCGACCGGAATGTCTTAATCCCATCAGTAATCCAACACCAGAGAATATACTTGCCGCGTAAGCTTTATCCCAGCCGCAAAGGGAGGGTCACTCATGGAATCTAGTATACAGTACAACGTATTTGTCAATCGACTTGTTCAGCCGTTTCTCGCCCGCGAAGACATCCTCGATCGAGTTAAAGGATCCCATACTAGCGCTCGTGATATTGCCTCTTCTTCAATGAGAGCGCTTCGCCGCCTTATCATGCTCCACGAATTGCGCCATGGTTGGTCGAATGCTATACCATACATCCTCCACGGAATCACAGTTACAAGCTTTGGCTGTCTTGAAGAGCTTGCGCAGGAGCATGCGACGCGGCATTCCGTCGAAAATAGTGAGCCCCTCCGAGGTCTTCTAAGTTGCCTCAAAGCGCTCAGTACTTTGTCGAATTACGTGTTCTACTCTCAACCGCTCTTCCGACTCCTCACACAATCTTGCCAGACCATGGGGATTGCTTTGCCGACCGAGACAACGAATACACTGAGCTGTTATCAAACTGAGGAATGGACGAAGAACGCGGCGAATATCGTGAGCAGTCAGTATGTCGCAGATATCGGAAAGAGTGCCACAGACATGACAAACAAGCAAATGGACGTGATTGTCCGTATGTGGGATAACTTGATCCTCGACACATCCACCAATGCAATGCCCACCAGATCTATCCTAGGTCGAGAAGATGAAATGCAAGGGGATTGAGGGTAACCCGAGCTTTTGCAAGCTATCCTATCCAACACACATTTTACTACGGATACAGTGATTCGATCTTGTGTCGTCATTTCCCTCTAAGATTTGCTTTAAAGTAGTAGACAGTAACTTTTGTTCTGTCCCTAAATCAGCATATCCAGATGCTAGCCTACACACTATCTGACCCGGCCCGGCCCCACAAGGCACTGTTTCTGCCTCTGTCGCTGTTATCTTGATTCCCGGGCGGCACAGGAAGAGATGCCGCCATCCGTTAGTTTTTTGCTCTCATACCTGTCTATCGGCCCTTCTCCAACCAAAGACTCTACTTCGGTTGTCGGACCAAGACTCCGGTTCTGCAGTGCACGTAGATCTCGGAAGAGTCTACAGGAGATAAACACGTGCATGTGGGATTAGGATTTGGTTTTCTAGGGACTAGAATAGAACGAGGGATGCACTTAGCGGAGGCAGGAGGGACAAGGAGTCATGTGAAGTGTGGGGAAGTGTGGTGATGGAGATACACGTGAGGTTGCGACTCTTGCGCAAAGACACATGCAATATTATTGTTGGCAAGGAAGGGCAATCAGGGGTGATAGGAAGTAAAGTGTACCACCATGTGTTTTTGCAGAGATCTGAAGACTCATACTCTGTAGGTTCCTAATGTAGGTTCATAATGTAGGTTCAATCAATATTGCATAACAGCGTGCATGCTTGCGTCATGCAAATGAAACGAGCTGAACAGGAACCTCCAACCCATCTCCATGTTGCTAGCGGCTCGGTGTCGGCGTTCCTTTCACGCCTTGACGAGGTAGTCCAAATCTGTGGTACTAGTTTGAACTACGTCAACAATCATCTCTTCACAGCTCCAATCCATCTGTCCAGGCTTCCAGGCCCCTACCCGCCTCAGGTTACATATCCGATGAATCTCCGTCTATCCGATCATGTTCTCACCGGCTCGCCTCCGCGGACCATCCCTCGATAGACTTGCCGTTTGCCGTTAGTACGTTGAGTCATCTTCTCGTCGACCGTTCTTCTTTCTATTTACCATCGGTGTTTCGCTCACCGTTCTTTGTTTTACAGGACTCTTCCCCCACGGAGCTAGGCGTGGATTCGCACACCAACGGATACAGCCTTCGATAAATTCTTCCGGATATCCTCCATGCAATATTGGTAGGTAATTTCTTCTCGCTAGAGTACTGCAGTCTCCGATCATACTTTGTTTGAAGTGCGATTTTGACACTCAAACGTCATGGTGACCTCTCACGAAGGTTTTTCTCACACTCATACTTTATCGACGTTTGTACTTCGGCCATTCATCATAGGCTTGTTGGCGACGACATTTTTCTTTCTGCTGAAATATGTATTCATCTCATGGCCTTGCGCTAGGTAAGGATTCAAATCTTTATGAAATATGTCCGACGTGAATTCCCCTGATTGTTCTGGTTAGACCACCCTGAGAATCACGAAGGATGATGCAAGGCGCACTTAAACAGACTCCACTTAATCCAAACGAGCCATAATTTATCTCTCCAGTGATGTCGGCTCACATACAAAAAGGCCCGGGGCCTTTCCTCGGAGGTGACTGTCGCAGGATCTCGTTCACGACATACGCTATCTTAGCATTAACTTTCAAGACTTTCAATCATGCTCTCATTCTCAAATCCACCTTTACCTCAATCCTCTCAATAAAATATTCGCACTCAACTCATGACACACAAGTGAGGTCGTGCATCTCGTCAGCAGCGGGACAATTACGACTATAGTACTATCGTCTTCTACGCGGACTGGGTGAAGTCGCAAAATGGCGAACAGCCAAATGCAGTTGCTATTGTAACGCCTGTGCACCCCATAACTGTTAGCAGAACTGTCCGGGGGTGCACTGATTGGAGAGGGAAACGTCTTTACCAGTCACATTCAGACCGGTACGGGAAATTCGCCGGACGATCTTTAAGTGGGCACAGGCGAGGTCAATTATTAGGTGTTTAAGTGCGATAATGGCAATAATAGACAGTTGTTATTGAAGTCTAATGGGTTTAGTTGCAACTCTAGTTACTATTGTAGCGAGATCAGAAGGTAATCTGAGGGTTGGGGATTTCCTTGAAATGTGAAAGTGATGTTTCTGGTTTCTGAGATGGTCTGTTGTTTACTACGCTCAGCGAGAGGGTTGTTAGGAGTGTAGGAGCCTGGGTAGAAACCGCATTAGAGCGATTTAATATATCGGTTGCCGACTGGATATATGCCTCTGACCGAGCCGCTAGCTAGGTCAAGCTCAAACGCTGAGGTTAGCCGGAATAGTGTAGCTTAGCTTCTAAGATAGCAAATCGTACTACGCACTTAAACATATAAAGGAAGTTGTAGAGAGCTAACTGTATATTCTTCGGAGCATATCGCAGGGCATAAGAACCTTGTAACAAGAACAGGTTTGACTTCCGTGCTTGAAACTTGCTGGGCGGGTTATGCACAACCTATAAGGTGTGGGAACGCATTCGATCATGGAACTGACAACACGTCTCCCGATCATTTCGAAGAATGCTGACGAGAATATCGTTGCAAGATACTTGGCAAAGGCGGCGACTTTAAGCTTGAGTTGGACTGCCGCAACATGAAACTTTACCTAAATGGGAACTACATGGCTTCTCAACCCTCTAAACCCTATCACTCTTCAATAGCTGTTCATCTGTAGAGACTTTCTTCGCCGCCTCTCTCCCCCAGCTTCGCTTTAAGAAGCAACAATATCTCTTTACCTTGTCGTTCTATCTCCTCGGGAGAGCGAGGGCGCAGGAAATCCCCTCTAACTTCATCAGCATCCACTACTTTCTTCCTGCGCTTCTCAACATCCTGGATCAATTCTACGGTGGGCATGACCCCGAATTCTAGAAACATCGAAACAAGCTCCAAATCATTAAGACGCGCACAGTGCCATAAAATGTTTCGTCCTAGGACTTCCTCATCCACTTGATCAAAGAGCATTTTGAAGACCGCTCTATTTCGTTTCCCATGCCAGATTGCAAGAATGAAGATATTGTATTCCCGGCTCTTGTAAGTTCCGCTCGGTTTGTTCTCAGCATCGAGTGGATGCCATTGTTTGCCAAATGCGACATCGGCTCCATGATCGAGTAGTAGCTTTAGTGACTCGAGATATGCAGTGTCGGATCCCGAAGTGAATCCATGTGTCATCATCAAAGTCCGCATAGCGTGCGTTATTGATAATGTTGATGCCCCTGCCTCAATGAGGAGACGAACTAATGCTGGGTTGTCAAAATTATGGATGGCCTCCAATGGAGAATTTTTCCAATAGTTCAACTGAACCGCGTTAACATCGGCACCTGAGGCAATGAGTTTGCGAGCGCCTTCTATATTTCCATTCTTCACTGCGACGTGGAGCGGCATAGATCCATTTTTGGCCACATCGTTAACATTTGCACCATTCTCCACCAATAAGTCAATGCTTTCAGAACATGACTCTGCGGCAATGCAGAGAAGGTCCTCTTCTTCAAGTTGGTTTTGAACTCTCAGTATCTCTGATTGCATCATCATAGAAACAATTTCATGATGACCCCGAGAAAGCGCAGCCCCAAGTACCGTTCTTCTAGACGACATTCTGTGGTGACGATATCGGGTGATGTTCGGGTCCGCTCCATTATCGAGAAGCAGCCTGCATAATTTCGGTCGCCCAGCCGTACATGCTGCAATGAATGCTGTCCCAAATTCCCCTCCATATGCGTTGACAAAAGCTTTGTGCTCCAACAATATTCGGAGGACTTCCAATTGATCATCGTAACTTTCAGCTGCATGCTGCAGTGCTTCGTTTACTCGCTTTTCTCCATCACCATAGTGGAAGCGATCGCTAAACATATCCTCTGAGTTTCCAAAACTCCCTCCAGCTGCCCTCTGCAACATATGTCCATATACTGCCTTTGTCCTCAGATTCGAAAAGTGATTACTATCGCGCATAGACTGGAAAAAGTCTTCGAGCTCGCAAGGTACTCTCCTCGCTTGCCACTCCTTTTGAGCGAAGCTCGTGCTAAGTTCTTTGAAGGTTGCCCACGGAACGCCAATGCAAGCTGCTTGAGCTGCGTGGCCGTATCTGCCGCCGTGACAATTCGGCTCTGCTCCAGCTGCGAGGAGAGCACGAACGATTAGTGGACTCCCATTTCGAGAAGCAGCTGTAAGCGCAAATCCATACTCTCCTCCTCTTGCATTGGGCGCAGCGCCCTTGCTAAGAAGATAGTTAACGATATCTAGATGCCCTCTTGACGCTGCCGCACTCAAGGGGTTCCCATGGAACCCAGTTAGGGTATTAATGTGTGCCCCTTGAGCAATGAGTCGTTTAACAACAGCAAGATTTCCCCCAACAGCAGCAGCCTGCAAGGCTGTACCATACCAACCACCATAAAAATTGACCTCTGCACCAGATTTAATGAGCAAGCCGACCATCTCATCGTGACCGGAGAAGGCTGCAGCTTGAAGTGCGGATCCATGTTTATCAGGAGAGTATTCACCCAGTACAGCGGCATTGAACGTAAGCGGTGTAGGCAAGCCGTAATGTGATAGATTCAATCCTTCGTCGTGATCCCCAGTGAACGCTTTTTGGGTCTTGTAGAATGAAATTTCGCTTTCATCAATGCTGTAGCCTTCTAATGAGGCATGGATTGTATCTGGGAAACTTTGGTTGGTAATCTTTGACTCCACGAAGCTCTCGGAACCTTCGAAATGGTCTAGTCCGTTAAATATCCTGATATGGGCGTATTTATCGAATACAGATATATGCTCTAGTGCACTTTTATTGATGTCGGCTCCGTTTTCGATGAATAATTTTACCAACTCAATATGGTTTTGTGAGGCTGCTGCCTGAATGGGTGTCCGATATGTTCCATGAGTCCATGAACTCGGATTGACTTTATGCGTTAAGAGGAGTTTCGCGCATTCTATACGATTTAACAAGGCTGCGGAGTAGAGTGCCTTGACGAAATCGTCTGGAGCAGCCATGTCCCATGGCTTGACTTGGTCGATGCCTGCTTTGTCACCTACTCCTGGTATCTCATTCTTAGTGCTTAGCATTTTGTCACTGAGAATTCTCTCAATGAGTATTCCCAACAACGCAGGGCTCCCATTGTAGATGGATGCGCTCAATGTCGTCCTCTTGACGTAAGTTCTCTGAAGAATCCATGAGACAAGGTCAACATGCCCGTTAAACACAGCCGCCTCCAGTGGGCTTCCGTGGATACCAGAAGAGTGACTTAGACTAGCGCCAGAGTCGGTCAGTATTTCCACAATACTTTTGTATCCCATTTCTGCTGCAGCTTCTATCGCAGAGCCCCTCCAGTCATCTCGAGCCCAAGGTGGCATCCACCACCTCAAAGGCATTCCCGAATCATCGCAGTCTGACCCAGGCCCGTGACGTCCACTCACGGTAGCCTTGCGTGAAAGTAACAATTTGACAGAATCGGTGTGTCCTCTGGATGCTGCCATATATAATGGTGTTCTTTTATATTCATCGTAGATATCAACGTTAATCCCGGAATCCAAGAGTGTGCTTAAAGTTCTGTTCAGGCCAAAGAAAGCAGCGAGGTGACACCTAGAAACGTTTTGTGGACACGAATCAACTGTGTTCCAGGTTGTCCCATACATCATGGAGAAACATGTCCCCGCAATACTTTCGTTTCGGAGTGTCCGAATAATGTTGGACAAAGCAGCAGGTTCCGGTGCCACTTTCGCGTGGATACCCCAGTTTTGAGCAGCATAGGCGAGGAATGGCCGGTTATACTCCCACTCCGCGATTCGATCATGGTTGGGATGTTGCTCAGACCTGAACTCGGAGAAGTTTAAATACGTGAGACATATTTTTGAAATCATCAAGTCCTTATTCGCTAGTAGGTCTGGGTGGTGCATGTCTAAAATTTCTTTAATGGAGACATGCACTAGGGCGATTATATTGGTTCGATGGTCGATCTCTGCTAATCCGGCGCAACTGCTGAGAAGAATATCAGCAGGGATGAGGCCGTCGTCATTCCATTCAATATCTCCCTCGTCGGTTCCAATTGCGTGCTGTAATTCAACAAGGGTGAGGGGCCGCCTGACACTTGATAGCCATACGAGAACCCTCAAGCCCAGATCTTGTAACAAGGGGGTTTGCTCCTTGATTCTAATCAAAGCATCGTTAACCGCAGTATCCAGGGAGGGCGGCAAGTTACGAACAGCCTTTGCTAATGATTTGACGGACAGTTGTGACTTTAGCGTTATGATGTGTAGGTGAGCTAAAAGGAATCTATGAAGATATGAGCTAAGTGACAAGATAAGCTCAGGAAGTAACTCACGTGTTGCATGCCTGACTTGTACACTCATTCGTGATCTCTTCCAGCCTTTTCGGGTTACGCTGTAAGCTTCTGGCTAGGCTGGGATTGGTCCAGGAAGCCGAATTCTGGACATCCGAGAGCTCATGATAAATAAAATCGGATATATCGTGAGTTTCGGCTTTTACCTTCACATGGCGGAAAAGGTCGCCCGCCGCGTCGGGCTGCTGCTCAAAGCGACTGGAGATGAGTACGGATAGATGAGATTGTCCCTTCGCATGTTGCACATCGAGCAAGCCGATCATGGTTGATTCAATCCTTGCCATTTTAGTTCCGCCAGAAACGTTTGAATCGTGATTGCATTCATCCAAGCCGTCAATAATCAGAAATACTCGTTTCTCTCGACCTAGGAGATGCTGCAGGAGTTTAACTTGCTCGCTTGCTGTTAGCCGTGATTTCCCATCTTGATGATCTGCATGAAGAGACTTTACTAGAGGTAGAATATCTGCCTCTGACTCTGCTATCTGGCGCGTAAGGCTTCCGAGTAAATTTACGGTGCTTTGCAATCGACTCTGCTGCCAATCGCAATAAACATACGATATGAGTGCAGTGCTTGCCTGTGTATGTTGGAGATGATTGATGATAGAGGAGACCAGAACCGATTTTCCGGTTCCCACTATATCAAAGTGAGCTCAGACCGTTGCGTCACGATCCACACGGGGATATACTTTTGCCTGAAAGCCATAGCCCAGAGGGCGAGGTTGTCCCTCCTTTACTCCATTCCAAAAACTCTTTGCCACGAAGAATATCTTTTCCAGTCCCAGGGTGACGTTTGCTGATGACTGTCTCTTGACGTTCTTCAAAGCGTAGTGGCGAAAGCCATTCTAGGATTTTCTGGTTATCTTCTTCTTTACGCCAATCCTTGAATTGAACAACAAGAGTTTTCAATTCTTTAGCTACTGAGTCCGTGATAGACCAACACCACATAGTCAGTGACAAGAACCAGCCTCGGGTCGACTCGGTACTCACAGATTGAGAGCTTGCAATGCGGGAATGAGATTCGATCTTGCTTCAAAAACAGTATCCCTCAACTTTCCAAGTGTACCCTGTTTAAACGGGTACATTAGTTGCTTTTGCCGGCGACTAAGACTTGCTAAAGCGACGCCGGTCATGCTTGCACTCTCTCCTGGGGTTTTGGCACAGAGCTTATCGAGATATTTTCTGAGCCTCGATATTGCCGTCGCACAAGCCTTGAACTGAGATTCGAGAAGTGTAAGGAGACCAGTCGGGGCTTCATCCAATCCTTCGACTGCGTTCCGACAAGATTGAAACAGGGATCGAAGCTCGTTGATCTGCGTTAGAGTGCCTTGTACGTCCTCGTCGTAGTCTTTCCATTGCGCATAATACTTAGCGATCCCGCTACACACCTGGATCCCAAGAGACGCAATTCCAACAACAGTGCCAGTCACGCTGAAAAGATCAGCCATATTGACGTGACTGGGGCCGGGCAGGGAGGGGTAAGCTCAATCTTGACCAACGCCTGAATATCAGGAACTGCAATGAAGGCGCGTAATGTATCACTGCAGATATTTAGGGCCAACCGACTGGTTTAAGAACAGGACGAGGTAGAGATTCTGCATCATCCTTTAGATTCCTTCCAACGGAGATTAGAAAGGGTGGGTGTGGCCCGAGCGCCGCCCGTTTCCGCATCTCTTATATGCAAAAATCGGGGCCTTTCTTGGCACTGCCATTAGGATTTTTTTTTCCCCTACTAAAATTGTATAAGAGATTAAAATTTTAACAGGATCTACTATATATTAATAAAAACCTAATAGAACTGCCCTAAGTAAGTTAAAGCTTTTAGTTTGTACGGAGGTGCTTCGCAAAAGTCAGGGCCGGTGGCCAGTGCACAGCCACCAAAACGCCTCTTCCTAATGCGGAACGAAGTTCTTGGCAGATGCTTAAGGGTGAATTAGGGTTGTTAAAGCTCCATTAAAACATTATATTTTTGTATAGGATTAAGCGTAGGGACTACTAGGAATTAATCGCTATTATCTGTTTTATATTCTCTATTAACACCAAACCCCTAGTCGCTTGTATTGTCCTCCATTTCTGCCCATCCACATTCTTCTAACTCAGACCATGACATCTTATCCCTAAAGTCTCTATACCTAGGCCGGTTCTTAGGCTAATTATTAGACCTATCCTCCTCTGTTTCTAAGCTTAGTTCCTGAGGTTAAACAGAAGGTTGTTAAGCTGCTTCTTCTTCTGTAGGACCTCTCTAATAGGCTTGTTTTAAAGCTCTTCCTTCTTAGTACTTATTGCCCCTATTTAGAGCGATAATCTCCTAGATGTGGCAGGGGATCCTTTTAATCCACCTCAAGATTTGCCACTGTTTAAGCTTCCCCTACTACTCCTCTTAAGCCTTCTCTATCTGTATAGCAGATTAAGGTGCTTCTTTTGCAGTTATACGTTGTTTTAACTATAGCTATAAGAGCTTAATTATGTTAAGGTTAGAAGAGTTTCTGCACTAGATTATATAATTAACTTTCTTAACTAAGTAGAGCTCTTATTAGTACTAGTGCTTATAAGAAGGCGCTTTGTCTTTTTAAATAATAGTCTTTAGGCGTGTCTTTTAACACTACTTTATAAAAGGAAAAAGCTTAGGTTTAAGAACCTCTTCTTAGTATCACTACTAATTAATACTACCTCTTAAACTCCTAGTTAATTTGCTATAATTTGCATCCTATTTCTACTCTAGTTTAGGCCTGTCACGGTATCCTCCCTAGATCCCAGACATAACTGTATTAGACGCGTACTAGAGTATTATTAGTGCACGTCTAACACAAACACAACACAACATAGACATAAACTTAAGCATAAACTGCTTTAACACTAACTAAAC